>NC_088402.1:23112412-23347412 GCF_034236695.1 Oncorhynchus nerka
CACGATCCCTGGGCTGGTTACATTCCTCCAGCACGATCCCTCGGCTGGTTACATTCCTCCAGCACGATCCCTCGGCTGGTTACATTCCTCCAGCACGATCCCTGGGCTGGTTACATTCCTCCAGCACGATCCCTCGGCTGGTTACATTCCTCCAGCACGATCCCTGGGCTGGTTACATTCCTCCAGCACGATCCCTCGGCTGGTTACATTCCTCCAGCACGATCCTTCGGCTGGTTACATTCCTCCAGCACGATCCCTCGGCTGGTTACATTCCTCCAGCACGATCCCTCGGCTGGTTACATTCCTCCAGCACGATCCCTGGGCTGGTTACATTCCTCCAGCACGATCCCTCGGCTGGTTACATTCCTCCAGCACGATCCCTCGGCTGGTTACATTCCTCCAGCACGATCCCTCGGCTGGTTACATCCCTCGGCTGGTTACATTTCTCCAGCACGATCCCTCGGCTGGTTACATTTCTCAAGCACGATCCCTCGGCTGGTTACATTTCTCCAGCACGATCCCTCGGCTGGTTACATTTCTCCAGCACGATCCATCGGCTGGTTACATTCCTGCAGCACGATCCCTCGGCTGGTTACATTCCTCCAGCACGATCCCTCGGCTGGTTACATTCCTCCAGCACGATCCCTCGGCTGGTTACATTCCTCCAGCACGATCCCTCGGCTGGTTACATTCCTCCAGCACGATCCCTCGGCTGGTTACATTCCTCCAGCACGATCCCTCGGCTGGTTACATTCCTCCAGCACGATCCCTCGGCTGGTTACATTCCTCCAGCACGATCCCTCGGCTGGTTACATTCCTCCAGCACGATCCCTCGGCTGGTTACATTCCTCCAGCACGATCCCTCGGCTGGTTACATTTCTCCAGCACGATCCCTCGGCTGGTTACATTTCTCCAGCACGATCCCTCGGCTGGTTACATTTCTCCAGCACGATCCCTCGGCTGGTTACATTTCTCCAGCACGATCCCTCGGCTGGTTACATTTCTCCAGCACGATCCCTCGGCTGGTTACATTTCTCCAGCACGATCCCTGGGCTGATTACTTTCCTCCAGCACGATCCCTCGGCTGGTTACATTTCTCCAGCACGATCCCTCGGCTGGTTACATTTCTCCAGCCCGATCCCTCGGCTGGTTACATTTCTCCAGCCCGATCCCTCGGCTGGTTGCCAGAAAAGTGGAGGTTGGATGCTTTGTTTTTGTTTGAATCCAAGATTGCCCCTTTAAGGCCACAGGTAACTCAGAATGTTAGGGATATAGTGAAGACAAACACTCAGACCCTATGATGACATTCAGACATATTTTTTGTCTTTACCCCAGAAAACCTTTTTAGTCCAACAGCTGGAGGAGGCTTTTAAAGAAACACCAGAGTAGATTGTGGTTAGCCTTTTTCCTCAAGTAAATGGAAAGAAACATATAAGAGAAGAGCTTTCTAGTTTTTCCAATTTAAAATAGGGTGGAAAGAAAAGCTTTGACAAAATTGACACAGATGCACATGGCATTTGGAAAGACTGCAACAGTGATGCTAGCTACCACCCATATTTTCACATTTCTGTATTTGCCTTAGCTATAGTCCTAGGTGTATTATAACAAATATGTATTAAAACTATACTACTACTGTAGTAATGATAATAGTACTGTATAGTAATAGTAATATCGTTTTGAATTGTGATAATATAATTCATATTGAATCATACTTAAATCCTCCGCTCTTCCTTTCTCTCCTGTCTCCCTTCCACCCTCCCTTACCCTCTCCTGTCTCCCTTCCACCCTCCCTTACCCTCTCCTTCTTCCCTTCCCTTCCACCCTCCCTTCCTCCCTTCCACCCTCCTCCAGGCAGTAAAGCAGGTAGTTTGGCACGGTAAGGGTGACTACCTGTCCAGCGTCATGCCTGACAACAGCAGCAACCTGCAGGTGCTGATCCACCAGGTGAGCAAGCGGCGGACGCAGAACCCCTTCCGCAAGAACAAGGGCCTGGTGCAGTGCGTCTCCTTCCACCCGCTGCGGCCCTACTTCTTCGTGGCCACGCAGCGCTATGTGCGCGTCTACAACCTCATCAAGCAAGAGCTGACCAAGAAGCTGATGACCAACTGCAAGTGGATCTCCAGCATGGCCATTCACCCTGGAGGTTAGTGCTCTATCACAGGTCCCCTTCAGAGAGGGGAGTATGTCCTACTGTAACACCTGTGGAGATGGCTAAATGCACCTCCAATAAGCTGGGATTTGATGGTCATTCTCAAGAGGAGGAATGTGGTGATATATGAGTGAAATGCATGTTTTCTGTAGTAACACTACTCCTGGCCAGGTGATAACCTGATCTGTGGCAGCTATGACTGCAGACTGGCCTGGTTTGATCTGGACCTCTCTACCAAACCGTACAAGATGCTGCGGTGAGGCACCTCCTATACATTCTCATGTATTCATTTGTAATTATTGATTGCCAATGAATAATAGTCATTGACCACGTGACATGAGGCCTGGGTTTTATTGGTTCTGAAGTCTTTTGTCTGTTTTGGCGACCCAGGCACCACAAGAAGGCCTTGAGGGGCGTGGCTTATCACAGGAACTACCCCCTATTCGCCTCTGGTGCTGATGACGGCAGCGTGATCGTCTGCCACGGCATGGTCTACAAGTAAGTCACATCACCCAATCACACCTGCTGTACCAATACAATATAAACACCTCTCCTCTTCACTCTCTCATGTCTGTTTTTCACCATCTCTCCTTTCCTCTGTCGTTCTCGCTCTCTCTCTCTGAAGATGTCACGTTGTTTTTCCCCCTGCGTTCCTTCTCCAACTCATCGAAATGTTGATGCGTATCCTACAAACCATATTTCCTGATTGGTACATTTTATTTTGGCTGTATAACCGTCAAGAGGTTTTAAATGAAGAAAAATAATACTGTAGAATATTGTCTGTGTTCAGTCTTCTGCACTGTCATAACTCTATCCATCAATCTCTCGTTCTCTCTTTCATTCTTTCTTTCCAGTGACCTGCTCCAGAATCCTCTCATTGTACCAGTCAAGGTACTGAAGGGTCACCAGATCACCAATGATCTGGGGGTCCTAGACGTGACCTTCCACCCCACCCAGCCCTGGGTCTTCTCCTCGGGGGCTGACACCACCATCCGCCTCTTCACCTAAACCACCTTGGTCACATCTCAAATCACACCCTATTCCCTATCTAGTGCACTACTTTTGACCAGAGCAGTTTGACAAAAGCAGTGCACTACAGTATATAGGGATACCTTTTTATCTCAAATGACATGCTATGCCCTATATAGTGCACTACTTTTGACCAGAACAGTTTTACCAAAGTGGTGCACTATATAGGGAATATGGATACCTTGGTTACATTTCAAATGGCACCCTATTCCCTGTATAGTGCACTACTTTTGACCAGAGCCCACATAGGGCTATATCTGAGCAATATGTGTACTGTATTTAAGACACTTCCCAGTCTCCTCCCATGTCCTCTGACAGCTATCCCTGACGGAATAATCAAATCAAGTGCCTGACATCATGTATATTATCCTCATGTTTAGTACTTTTTCCAAGCTAAGAGAACATCGACCACACAGCCATAATCTCTTTCTCTCCTCAGTGAAACTGAGACAGTAAAAATATGTTTGGTTTCAAACGGCACCTCAAATCTGGCCTGGGCAGGAAAACCCATTTCCGTCTACGTTGCTGTTCTGTGCAGCTGACCTCATAGCAGCGCATACGAGTCAAACCACTAATTCTTGGACACTTCAGACAGCCCCCGTGACAAAATATACTGTATGTTCAGAGATTAAGCTTGCCAATAGAAACAATAGAACAAAGATGTTGTGAGCCCCCAGAAGGCCCCTGTCAGCCCCTGTCCTAGAAGGATATGTGTAATTATATCGGCCTCTCTTTGTGTATGCAACCAAAGTCATGTCCAGTTGAGGTTCTGCAGGACTTGTTCCGATCACAAACACTATGTATGGCGATGTGTGATCCCTTTTTTATTTTTTATTGTAAAATCTTCTGACTCCTTTTCTCGACGACTTTGTCGTTCTGCTACAAGTATTTCTTTTGAATTAAAACGGGTGTTCCCTGAAGCGGTTGATGCATGTGTGTTTTGTTTGGGTCTCACTCTTCTCTTTTGCATCGGTGGCCAGGGGGTCAAGAAGGGTAAACTCAAAACCTCTGAAATATATGCAACCAGGGACGTGGAAGTGGGTTTCCTTTTCCTTTGCTCGTCAGCTCAGCCCCAGACGAGATTCTTCAGAAAGCAGTGGATTATATATCATTCTCTGTCAAGACGAGGCAAAGCCGTGGTGTACGACACTGTACACCTGTGGCTCCCTCCCTCTCTCACATCGCTGTATCATTGCCTTTGTCCCAGATGGCAATGCAGTGCACTACTTTTGGGCAGGGCTCTGTTCGGAACTAGTGCACTATATAGGGAATAGTGTGACGAAGACAGTCTGTCGGTCAGTCTCTAGCTATGGTCAAAATCTGAAAATATTGTGAATGAAATTGACTCTGGCAAACAAATGTACTAAATTTGAGGTCTATATAGAATTTTTGTCATTTTGAGGTTTTCTTGAAAGCAATGTTATTCAATGTAGATCACAACAGTGACCATGAGGGAACTAAGAAATATACAGTTCAGCTGACTGATACGTATGTTCTAAATATTAGTATATGTATGTTAGAGCCTCGAAATGTGTACCTCAACTGTTAATCGTCTCAACTGTTGAAATGTTTTGTTGTTTATTACAATGTATGCCAATGAATCAAATGCCAGGTCATTTATAAATGAGCGTTTCTAGCCGCTAAAACTACATTTCCTCTCCGCTGATCAGTTCGTTGTGAATATCCTCTCTTCCTGGTATGTAGGTCAGATTTCCTGGATTGATTTGGCCAAGATCCTGTATAGACGTTAATGATGTCATTGGCTGATTTTAACACACTTGGCATATTCAACATGAGAAGTAGGCCTGACGATGTGTTTTAGGAATACAATGCAATTTGTTTCACTTCAAGCCGCTCTTCTACTTTAGCTCTGACTGATGGCAGTTTGTTTCATCACAAACACCATGTATACATGTAGAATGACTCAGCTGCTCTTGAAATCAACTTTCAATTGGGTCAAAATGGAAATAAAGAAAAGCCAACTACTTTAAACCACAAAACTGTTTGACAGGTCTAAAAAAGGTTGTTTTTCGAGTGTTCAGAGGAAGTTCCTCCATTCCCTTTGTCAAGGAAAGCATACTAGAGCTAAAGTGATGGAAAACTGAAGCTGCTGCCACGAAAGCCCTTTGGGCGGGCGGTAATGTTAGTTTCCCCCTGAAGCTTCTTATTGGTGAAGGGACCCAAACATTAAAACGCTACATTTAAGGAGCCATACAAATAAGTATGGAAGTGCTTTGATATTGCATACATGCATGAGAGCAGTGAAAAACTCCATGGCTCATAAAGTACATTGCACTGTCTCTCCTCCACCATTTAATGTTTCCACTCTTGAATTTCATCTTTAAGAAGAAAGAAAAAAAGCAAAGCAGGAAACTGTTGGGCTTGGTTCGCTTTACCACATTTATCAATTAACACTGGCAGTAGCCAGAGAAACCAGTCAATTGATTGCAGCTGTCCCTGTTTTGAAGTCCCGTTTTTCCCAGCTCTCCCAAGCTGTACCGGGAGGGAGGAAATGGACATGCATAAAATCATTTTTAATCAACGCAAAGGGATTGGTCCCATACATGATATTTTACAAAAACCATTAGATTGGCAGCAGGCCAGGCAGGCTCAGTCAGAGCAGATGAGTTTTTCTGTTGTAATAAATTAGCTGACTGGGTTGCCAGTAGCCGGGGAGACGTCACACCAGGGAGAACCAGACTGAGACGGGGCTCGGCCTACACACGCTCTTGGTCAAAACTGAAAATGACACAAGACAAATTCCTCTCCTCTGTCTGCAGCTCTGAGATGACATCATGAAGTTTTAAAAAGACTTGCTGACCTTTTAATGACTTCCTCCTCTCTGCTCCTTTGACTGACCGCCGCCACACTGCTTTGAGCCCTTCCCAGGGGCCCCACTGCCACACTGCTTTGAGCCCTTCCCAGGGGCCCCACTGCCACACTGCTTTGAGCCCTTCCCAGGGGCCCCACTACCACAGAGCTTTGAGCCCTGCCTGCATGGGGGCCCCACCAAGGGCCTCCATTGTAAATGTGTTGTTGCCACGGCCCATTACTATAACATGTGTATAGGTTTTGTGTTGCATGTGGGTTCCTGAGTACAGTAAGTTAAAGGCCCTTGTGTTTCTGTGTGTAGTTCATGCATTACGGTTCTACCCTGTTTCTGAAGATGACTTCAGACAGTGGCACTGAAACAGTCTGAAAAGCACAGGCTCTTTGGAAAGGCTTTGAATGTCTGTTACTGTGTCGCGCCCACAACACTGAGCTGCGAGTGTGTGTGTGTGTACCTGCGGTTTTCCTGTCAGTGAAACCCAATAACACTCCCATTGCATCACTCTGAATAGTTTTTAAAGAAATTGATGCAGTCCTGGCAGACGGTGAATGTTTCCATCGCCTTTCCTTTCCTTCTTTTCTCCCCCCATTCGTTTTTTTCACCCTTAGGGAGAGTGGTCAAAACAAACAGCAAATATGCGGTCTGTGTAGAGAAACTGGGCTTGGAGAAGGACACATTCCAGGATAAGTGGAAAAAATTTGAGCCCCATTCTCTCCTGCCTGTGTTTTGAAGCTCTTAGAGACCTTGCTTCCACAACGTTAATTTGGGAATCTAGTGGCTCTGGGTGCTGGTTTCCCCAATGGGCTCTCTGGGTTTTTTGTGATTGTCAGCAGCGTTGGACGAGGCTGCCCCTGTGTGGGTATTCCACTGCTGTCTACCATTCAGAGTAACTACAGAACACTGGTGGTGGCTCATTATTACATTGTCTTAATGAGCTAGCTATGCAATTCACGCCTGCATTACGAAGAGGTTTACACTGAACAGGCAAGAGTTGTACTGTCTGTAATGATGTTGATGAACAATGTGGTTATTTCTGGTTGTTAGGGTGTTATTAGTGGCTTCATCCTCTCGGAGGTAGCCAGCGAGCATTAGGGATGCACGTACCAGGATGAGAAATATGAGCGTAACACACAGAAAAGAGAGAGAGAAAGTGAAAAGGACGGGGGGGGTTGAATCCAGATATACTGCATATTGCCACAGACGGGCGGTTTTAAAGAGGCTTTGCTTTTCAAACATTGAGTCACTCCAAACGGTAGCAGCCAAACACATTATTGACATTGCGAGGGCACATTAATACTTTCCTCGCATTTGATGTTTGTGGTCCTATTTTTTCCTTCGCTTTTCTACTTAATCGCAGCTATAGTAAGAGATGATGTTTTTCTTCTGGAATCTTTAGGATTGGAACTATGAGCCACTTTTGGTTTTGAATGGTTTTTGGTGAGCCTCACATTTCTCCCCCTCTATTGGAGCTCTGCGATGACATACGTCAGGGTTTATCTCGCACCACATTCAGCTTGGCCCTATTGGTATGAACAATACAGGGCCCTGTTGATGCTTCACATACAGTACCCACTCACCTCAATAAAATAAGTATTTCGCTGGCAGCTACTGAGTTCTGTTAACGGACACATTTGATCACAGATTTTGCCCTAAAATGAACCTCATCTATCATGTGCCTCAGGACCTGGAATAGACAACATTATGCACAGAGCTTCCTTAGAGAATATGGGATACACACACACACACACGTTGACCTCTTCTTTCCCCATAGAATTGGGGACACAGAGAGACACCCAGAGCTCTGAGGGCCGGGCCAGCGTACTGAGGGCCGGGCCAGCGTACTGAGAGCCGGGCCAGCGTACTGAGGGCCGGGCCAGCGTACTGAGGGCCGGGCCAGCGTACTGAGGGCCGGGCCAGGCCAGCGTACTGAGGGCCGGGCCAGGCCAGCGTACTGAGGGCCGGGCCAGGCCAGCGTACTGAGGGCCGGGCCAGCGTACTGAGGGCCGGGCCAGCGTACTGAGGGCCGGGCCAGCGTACTGAGGGTCGGGGCCAAGGTGTTCTCTCTCACAGATCCTCAATCTTGTTTCGTCTGTCTGTCCTTTCCCTCGCTGACAATGGAGCCCTTCTTCCACTTTGAAGACTTTGGCAGATGTCGTGCTAAAAACATTCCTATGCTATTTTCTTTCTCTCTTCTTAGGGCGGAGGGGTTACTAAAAAGCATGCGAGGAACCAAAGCCCCCGCACAAGCAGTTTAAACTGGGTATCTTCAGCGAGAGAGAAAGTGGACAGATTTGATACTCTTTGACCCCAATTTGCAGCACCTGCAAAATTCAATTCTTGGGGAGTTTACAGTCTTTTAATTGGAGGGGAAAACAGCACTGTGAACTCTTGGCAGTTGGCTTAATTCAGATCTGTTACAAATTACCCCTAAATAGAGGGAACCTTTTTTTATTTTCCTGCTGCCTGCCTGCACATGTCCTTACTACAGCCCGGGCCCAATGACATCATGGTGCTCCAGCCGTGCAGACGGTGGTGGAAGTAAACCACAGTGAAATTGAGTTGCCTGAGCTAATTTAAAGAAAAGTAAAAGGCCACTCTCTGGTTACTTTAAGCACCACATTTGATATGGAGGAGGGTTGGCTTTGAAGGGGAGGCCAGGCCTAGGCTGAAGCAGCAGTCTCCTGGCCTCCGCGTGCGAGTAACGAGGGCTGGCGGCACCCAGCAGCAGTCTTTTATTATCTGGACACAGAGGACTTCTTCTAGGGTGGAGAGGGAGAGCGGAGGTGTGGTGGACAGAGAGAGAGGGAAAAGAAGGGAGGCAGCTTGGGAGACTTTCACACCTACACTGACATCCGCCGGGCTGGTTTCGTGTGTCTGTAACTCAACAGGGTTCCAGATCGTTTTTATGTGTTTCCTATATGGTAGCAAATGTGGTATCAAAGGGCCTTACCTGCAATGTACTGTATAATAAGTGTGTTTTGTTAATATTTTTTTTTACATTTTACTTCACTTTTTCCAAATTGTCTCCCTCCCTTGCCCAAATTATGGAACTGTCACTAGATCCTATGGGGTTGTTTTAAAACCTTGATTATAGGTACAATACATAGTGAAGGGATGTCACTTTGGCCTAGATTAAATCCACACTGCTGAAGATCTGTGCTATAGAGCTATTGAAATGTAAAGGTAATTTCAGATTGAACCACATACACAGCATTTACCATGAATGCAGTCTCTGTGAACGCAGGCACATTGCCTTTCAATTTAAATCATACTGTAGCGCAGATCTTCAGCAGTACGGATTGAATCTAGCCCGTTTGAGTATTAGCATGATAGTCACAGATTGATAGTACATGTGAACTCTTGCGGCGTAGCTAGATGGATCAAAACAAGAGTACAGTTCTACCTCTTTCATCATACCTTAAGGCTGGAACAGGGAGGGCTGTTAGTCTGGATTGTGGCTTTAGGGGAGTATTAGCAGTCAGCTGGAGTATTAACCAAACGGCAACGATAAAAATACCTCGGTACCCACTACTGGGCACGCTAGCCCTATGGCGGCCGTGATTCTTCCGTAAATTGACATCGGCATCTCTCTCAAAACAGGATGTGGAAAGCTAGGCTAGCTATAGTGCTCATGACTCCGGCAGATGACCAGTTTTCACCAGGCAGGCAGCTCTTATATGGCTCTGTGTACAGCAGCAGCCTGCTGCCTAGTTGGCTCACAGTCATGTTGTCCCAGGCTACATCCTGATTCTTCAAACTTCTCTCCTCTCTTGTATTTCAAAGCATTGTATTAGTGTAATCATTGGCTGGAAGGGGTTTCCATTGTTAAATCCACAAGAGAAGTACACAAGTGAACATGTTGGGAAAAGGGTGGAGAATCGGGACGTAGCCTCAGATTACATCCCAAATTGCGCCCTATTCCCTATATAGTGCACTACTTTTGACCAGGGCCATTAGGGACAAATTCCCAGTCATGTTGTCCCTGGACCTGCAGCTGGTTTGGGGATCAGCCTTCCCTTCCCGCTGTGTCTCTCCAGCCCTCCAGAGGCGGTGTGCACCATCACTCACTCTGTCGTAGACACAGCACGTTTAAATACTTGTGTATACAGTGTGTGTGGCCCTAGGCTGCAACCACAGCTTGTTTGAGATCCTGACCAGGGGCCAGATTCATAAAACCTTCTTAAGAAGAATTTGCTTCTTAACTGACATTTTTTCTCATGCTGTTTGTTTCTCCTTAATTAAGCAAAACTATTCTTGAAAATAAAGTCCTTAAATGTTCTTAATTCCAAAATATCTAAACCCTTGTCTTAAACTCAGGGCAGTGAGAGAAAAAGCTCATAAAAGCAATTGAACATGTTTAATTCACTCACAAACTTATTATGATTATTTTAAACCCAAGTAAATGTTTAACAGTAATCTCAGTAAGAAATGTGCTAACATGATTGCCATTGCTAGCTAGACAGCTAGCTAAATTGGTTGCATAGCAACAAACATTTTAAGAATATTTGTAAAAAGAGATTTGAGAAGTTAGTAAGAAAATTATTAGATCTTAAAATATTGTTGGAATTGCACTTACAAACTATCTTATGAATGAGCTTCCTCAGTTTTTGCATAAGAAGTGTTTTGTGAATCTGGGCCCAGGACCTTGACTGTTTGAGGTAGATTTTAAGACGAGAAGAAGAACATCTCTTGGTTCTTAACCCTCTTGTTGTGTTTGCTTCATGTTAATTCATTCCGTGTTCCCGGTCCAAAATGACCTCCCCATTATATAGGATTATAAATCCATAATAATACATATATTATCGCCTAATGTTGTTAGATCTTTTTATCAACTTAAGTTCTTGTGAACATTACAATTTTTTTACTTCTATTTGCTATTTATGACCTGTAGGCCTCATTGACCTGAGCTCATACAACTTGTTTTTGAGTTTTAAAAAAAACATAATGTATGGATTATTGTGACTATAACAAATACTCAGATGAAAACATATTGTGCTGTTTATCACAGACTACTTTCTGTCAAAGTTTTACAAGGACTCTCTCACCAGTGTCATGGTCAAAGAGATGATCAAGAGCCTCACATACTGTTTACTGTTTGGTCATTGTGGTGCCACAGAATGAATTGTGAGCAAGGTCTCAAAAAAGCTTGATATACCAGAGCTGCGAGAAAAGTTCTATATATTATTGAAACAATGGGGAAAGGTTCCCGTGGGGGTTGCCATGGAAGCTGAGGTGTGAGTGTGTGTGCGCAAACACACATGCATGTGGGGGTCTGGGAGAGGAAGTGTGTCCATCTGATGAATGGGCATGTGCCTGAACTCAATTTTATACACATTGTAATCTCACCCATTAATTTCTAATGACAGATCATTTTTGAACGGGAACACCACAGGTGTATTATAAAAGTTAAATAAAACACCCAAAATGTAATGAAAATCATCAAAATGTTACGGTTTTCTTCCGTCGAAGGAGAGTCGGACCAAAATGCAGCGTGGTTAGTTCGATACATCTTTAATGAAGAAAAAACACGAACAATACAAAAACAACAAACGGAATGTGAAAACCTATACAGCCTATCTGGTGACAACTAACACAGAGACAGGAACAATCACCCACAAAATACTCAAAGAATATGGCTGCCTAAATATGGTTCCCAATCAGAGACAACGATAATCACCTGACTCTGATTGAGAACCGCCTCAGGCAGCCATAGACTATGCTAGACACCCCACAAAACCCCAAGACAAAAACGCACCACAAAAACCCATGTCACACCCTGGCCTGACCAAATAAATGAAGACAAACATACTATACTTCGACCAGGGCGTGACACAAAATGTATTTTGTGTGTTCAGATGTCCTGTGTGGACAAAGTCATGGAACCTTATGACAATCAGATTAAATGAACTACATTTTTCAGAGCGAAAACTTGTAAATCGGTCCAATTCGACCAGAAAACAGCAGGAGGGTTAATAAGGTTCAAAAGCCGACTCAGCATTGAGATGGGCTAAATCAACACAAAATATCTGATAGAACATTTTGAAAACCAAGCTCAAAGGGACCTAATGACTAATACAGAGAAAGACTGATCATCATTTTAATGTCCCAGTAGGACTATATTCATCTGTACAGGTTTTAATCTCTGTTAATTCTCATCTGTCTTACTCTCTCTTCCTCCCATCCCTCCATTCATCGCCTCCTCCTCCTCTCCTTGAGTTCGAACGAGAACCTCTGATTTACCCCCGCCCCTCATCCCCAAGCCTTCCTGCCCCGGCCCTGGGCCTAATCCCCACCCCAGCTGTGGGGACCCCACAGGGCCGTAAATCAGAGCCCCTAAATCCTTACCTGGGCAGCCCCCGAAAGTGCTCTCCCCTTAGGCAGGATTCAGGAAGGTTGGGGGTGGATGTGGGGGATGGAGCCTGGGGGCAACATGATCCCTGAGCTAGCCCTCTGAGTGAATCACACCGTCAGAGAGAGAGAGATACAGTAGTTCCCCTGTCCTTAGTCTTAAATACACAGTGCATCTTTCATACACAGGACAGCAGACAGACTTTCTCTGTCTGAACTCTCTCAAGGTGTCTTCTTTGTGGGGATGTTTACTCTGCTTCCCCCAGTGTTAGGTGGATGTGTGATGCCATTTAACTGCACTCTCTCTGAACTGGGGTAGCCGGTCCAAGTCCCCGCAGGCTAAGTGAGCTCCCTATTGCTCCGCGGGTCGTGATTCTTAATGTGCTATCTGGAGGGGCTTACAGGACGAGGACAGGAAGCAGATGCTCTGTTTGTTTGTTTGTATAGCGCTCCCTCCCGTCGCACGTCCTTGGACCAAGACCCAGGGTAGGTGCACGGGGAGGGGGGAGAGCCGAGGGGGTCGGACGACGGAAGTCTGGACCTGGGTGTCAATCACAGGTGGTTCCCGTGGGGCCTGTAGCAGATCACTGCAAATGAAGTATGTGTTTGTTGGACTGCAGCTCGTTCACTGGTATAAAAAAAGCGAATGGGAGCATTGAGCAGGACAATTCCACTGTTAAGCTGGCTAGCGCTTGCCATACGGAGACACGGTACAGAACTGGCCAGACCAGGGTCAGCTTTACACGGACTCCCTCTTTGTGTTGCCAGTGTGTGTCCGTAATGGCATCCTATCCCTTATACAGTGCACTATTATTATTAAAAAATCGTGCACTATGTTGTGACGCCGATTTAGGTGGGCTCTATTTTGGTGAGGCACGTTCATGGAGGATCAAGTCTACCGGTACTCATCTGTTGTACATTAGCCCTCTGTAGAGTGAACACTGTTTAATTCCAGACTGGAGGTAATTACAGGGGAGGCTGAGGGAGGGAGGGCCTGTTTCCCCCAGGCATGATGGGGCTGGGGGGATAACCCCATCATAAGCATACACACACACCTCTGATTTTAGTGGTTCTCTGGTTTCCACACACACAATACCACACCAACTGTTGGGTCAAATGAAATCAGTGACGTTTTGACCAAGTACCACTTCCCCACATCTGTGAGTGAGTCCCTCCCGGTCGTGTGTGTGTGTGTGTGTCACCCACATCTGTGAGTGAGTCCCGGTCGTGACCCCACACAGCTTTAGAGGACTCGGGCTGATCCCTCTAATAAAGAGGGACGGGTTAACAGGGTAATGATGGGGTACTCATACATCCAATAACCCCTCATCTATTCATTACTAGACTTCTCTCTCCAATTACCTACGGGTCTCTTGAAAAAGCACTCTTAAGAGATTGTGTTACTATATTTGTCATAAGATGATTTTTCTTCAGTATGATTGAGTTATGTTTTTACTGTCTGATAATGTTGAGTGTTTATCAACAGAAACAACAGCAGGGGTTTGGATGATATTAAAGATACTACACACAGCTGTAGAAACAGACAGAGTATGTCCGACACTACTAGTAGTACTAATAGCATAGTATTACCATGGTACACCACTACTAGTAGTACTTATAGGAGAGTATTACCATGGTACACCACTACTAGTAGTACTAATAGGAGAGTATTACCATGGTACACCACTACTAGTAGTACTAATAGCAGAGCATAGTATTACCATGGTACACCACTACTAGTAGTACTAATAGCAGAGCATAGTATTACCATGGTACACCACTACTAGTAGTACTAATAGCAGAGCATAGTATTACCATGGTACACCACTACTAGTAGTACTAATAGGAGAGTATTACCATGGTACACCACTACTAGTAGTACTAATAGCAGAGCATAGTATTACCATGGTACACCACTACTAGTAGTACTAATAGCAGAGCATAGTATTACCATGGTACACCACTACTAGTAGTACTAATAGCAGAGCATAGTATTACCATGGTACACCACTACTAGTAGTACTAATAGGAGAGTATTACCATGGTACACCACTACTAGTAGTACTAATAGCAGAGCATAGTATTACCATGGTACACCACTACTAGTAGTACTAATAGGAGAGTATTACCATGGTACACAACTACTAGTAGTACTAATAGCAGAGCATAGTATTACCATGGTACACCACTACTAGTAATACTAATAGGAGAGTATTACCATGGTACACCACTACGAGTAGTACTAATAGGAGAGTAGTACCATGGTACCACTACTAGTAGTACTAATAGGAGAGTATTACCATGGTACACCACTACTAGTAGCACTAATAGCATAGTATTACCATGGTACACCACTACTAGTAGTACTAATAGGAGAGTATTACCACGGTCCACCACTACTGGTAGTACTAATATGAGAGTATTACCATGGTACACCACTACTAGTAGTACTAATAGCATAGTATTACCATGGTACACCACTACTAGTAGTACTAATAGGAGAGTATTACCATGGTACACCACTACTAGTAGCACTAATAGCATAGTATTACCATGGTACACCACTACTAGTAGTACTAATAGGAGAGTATTACCACGGTCCACCACTACTGGTAGTACTAATATGAGAGTATTACCATGGTACACCACTACTAGTAGTACTAATAGGAGAGTGTTACCATGGTTCCACTACTAGCGTACCATGGTATACCACTACTAGTAGTACTAATAGCAGAGCATAGTATTACCATGGAACGCCACGACTAGTAGTATTAATAGGAGAGTAGTATCATGGTCCACCACTACTAGTAGTACTAATATGAGAGTATTACCATGGTACCACTACTAGTAGTACTAATAGCAGAGCGTAGTATTACCATGGAACGCCACTACTAGTAGTATTAATAGGAGAGTATTACCATGGTACCACTACTAGTAGTATTAATAGAAGAGTATCACCATGGTACCACTACTAGCGTACCATGGTATACCACTACTGGTAGTACTAATGGCAGAGCATAGTATTACCATGGTACACCACTACGAGTACTACTAATAGGAGACTATTACCATAGTCCACCACTACTAGTAGTATTAATAGGAGAGTATTACCATGGTCCACCACTACTAGTAGTACTAATAGGAGAGTATTACCATGGTACCACTACTAGCGTACCATGGTATACCACTACTAGTAGTACTAATAGCAGAGCATAGTATTACCATGGAACGCCACTACTAGTAGTATTTTCATGGTTCTCTGGGGCTATTTTAAATTTTACCTTTATTTTACCCGACAGGTCAATTAAGAACACATTCTTATTTACAATGATGGCCCAGCAAATTACGTTGTGACACTCCAATTTATGATCTTGGGTAACATTTGAATATTACATTTGGTTATTTTTTTATCCCCTTCAACGGAGCAGACTAAAGCAACAGGTGAAGCAATAACCAAACACAGCTCTGAGCTCTCCCACGCTTTGCAACTAAAACACTGTTCAATTTCCACAAAAACTCAATAATAAATCACCAAGAGATTGAAAAAAAAAAAATCTCTCAATCTCAACAATTATATAAATTTACAATGGACATTAAGCTCTCTGAGAAATCGAACACCTGATGTTGGGGCTAAACGAAATACAATTCATATCGAATGCAATCAATCTGGCCACCATAAGAGAAGGGGGCTCGACGGTGCTGAAACGCGCCTGGCTCTCGGAGGCGGGGTTGGGGGCGTGTCCCTGGGGGGCTGTTAAGGGCCTGTATCACACTGGAGGTGGTCCCGTTCAAGGATAATGTGCTAAATGGGAGACAGATGCTGTCTGTGCTAGTGGCCTTCCTCAGACTGGCCCTCTGAGTAGTCTACACAGGTACAGCAGGCTGAGAGGGCCTGCTCTGAAAACATTATTGGTATTGTCACTGATGATAAATGGTTCAAGGCTGTCATGAGAGAGAGTCCAGTTTTCTGAGTTTGTGTCTGTCTGTCATTGTGCGTGTACAGTAAGTGCAGGTTCGCTGTCTGGGATGACTTCAACATGAACTGACAGTAACATGTTGCTTCACGGTGTTCTTATTATTGTGATGTTATTATAGTACATTATAATAAGTTAATCAGTACGGTGTAATAACAGAGACATGATCATTGGGACTAGGCTTGGACCTGGTCTAGAGGCTGTTCTGGATATGGGGACATGTTGTGTTCCAGACAGTGTTTTGGTGTGGTCTGGTATGGTCTGGGCTGTAAGGGATATCCAGCCTCTCCCCGAAAGGATCGGATGGTGTTTATGAGCGGAAGGTCAAAGCCACAGAGTCCAACCTGCATGGAACTGCGTAACTTAACGTGTCATAGAGGGAGCATGCAGCGGAGTGCAGTCCACAGACCCTTCTTACTCTACAGCACTTTAGGGCATAATAATGAGGAAATAACCCTGGCGCTGGCCCGGCTCTGACCCTCCCTCCACTGTGGACCTTCTATCCATCTTCATCAGCCCTCTGTGACACGGTCCGTTCACAGCTCTACAGGATGTCGAACCTGAGACCCCGCCAAGCCAGGGAGTGGACCCCTCAGCTGTGTCACTGTCATTTACCCCTGGCGATAGGCCAGCGGGAGCAGGCAGATCAGGATGTGAACCTCGACAGAGCAGAGTGACACAGGACTCAGACCTATGATGCTAATATGCTACACATATGGTTTTCATATGGCTCACTGTTTCAGGCAGCAGAAACAGCCATAACTTAGTGATAGGAAGTTTATTTGTTATTTATTTATGTACTTATCCGTCCATGCAACTGGATGGATGCATGCCAATGTAGCCTCTTGTTAAATATATGGACAGATATTTTCTTCATGTTTAACAATGAAATCGAACTCCATCCTGTCACTTAATTTTTCTAAACCTCAAGACAACTATGCTTAACAGTACACTTTTAGGGCTTTTAGTAACCAGTGTAAATATACACTTTTCCTACAGGAAAGGGGAATAATGAGTTATTGCTTTTGGAAATTTAACTGGCAATTAAAGGCTTGATTATCCAAACACTATTACACATTGTCACAACATGTCAGTCAGACTTTAGGCAAGCCAATATCACACAGGAGGTGGAGAATTTCAATTATGGTTATAGTTTAGTTGATGCCATGGGGCATTTAAAGAACAATTCCACCCCAAAACTATATTTTGGTATTGTTGATATAGTCACAAGATGTTGTGCATGTCAGCAATCAAGTTTTCAAGATATATAACTTTCAAAATCCAGAAATACTGCCGGTATGATGCAAATCTAGTGATTTAGGAACTGGTAGGTATAAGTCAGTGAGGCGACTGGGTGAGAACCCGGTCTGGGTAAGGACCCTCGTTCTTCTCAAAGTGTTGACAGTACTCCAGAGATAGCGAATTGTAGTTAACAGCTGTTTAAACACAGTGATATTTTCTCTGTGGTCAATAAGAGAAAGCCCAATTAGGTAGTAAAACAGTGCAGTGCTAAAGTGCACGGTGAGTTTGCCAGAAAAGTAGCCTTGAGTCGATGTGGAGCCATTTGGCAAGGAAGGAGGCTGCCTGAGTTTCTGGGAGAAACAGGAGCTCTATGGGCAAGGCCCAAACACTGGTGTTCCTCACATTTATGAACAGACAGGGTTTGTCAAATTTAGGTCACAACTCATGAGAAGGTGAAGGAGAATTTCTGAAATATATTACCCGTCGCCTCTGCTCAGTGTACGTTCACAGTTAGGGCGCTGAAATTGGACTGCGCAGTTTTCCGTAGTACAAAAATCCTGATTTGGGACCTGGAGTCGGACTTTGTTCGACCTAGTTGCATGCTCATTTTTCAGGCTGCTTTTTTCTCCATTACATACACTCTATTTGTTCATCCTGTAGTGCAAATATTTTGAGAGCGTTTCACCTTCATTCCCCCGAGCCATCCCCTGAAATACATACTCTGGAAGAGCAACCCGGGGCACCAGCTCAGGGATTTCCCTGTGGCTGCAGATAAAATGGCATCCCATTTCCTATATAGTTTACTACTTTTGACTAGTCTGAAATGACATTGAAAATGGTGAAAATGGTATGAAAAATGAAAATGGTATTGAAATGGCATTTCAGATGCAGGCCAGGTTTCTCAGGCTGTGGGCCGGGCAGGCAGCATCTCTTCTTGTTTGAGAGACTGAGTGAAAACCGCCCGTCTTCAGTCTGATGAGCTGTGTGCCAGTATGAAAGTATTTTTAGCGGTGACAGTGAGGTAGCTACTAGTGTTTCACTTGTCTGGACAGTGTATGGTGGAGTAACAGCAGCACACTGTCTGTCAGTCAAAGGGCTTTGCCTCCAGGTAACCCCTCCACCTCCATGGTTTGGCAGTGGGAGGAAGTTAGGGAGGGGGACGAGAGAGAGGTGGAGGGGAAGGAGGAAGGGGGTAGAGGAATGGAGTGGAGGGGGCACATAATCAAAGGAAAACAGAAGTATCACTACTCCTGCACCTCCACAACCCACCTGGATGATGGTCCAGTCGCTGAAAAAGAAGCTAAACTTATTCAACGTTTATTTTAGCAGAACCCGATTTTACTTTATGTAATTTGTTATTCTTCCTCGTTTACCCTGTCCTGCCGCATGAATCGCTGGAGATTGTTTTCGGTGGCGTGTGTCCATCTGGTTTCCAAGTTCTTTCTGGATAATACTCTTACCACCTGTTCCATCTCCACATAAGTTTAGTCTACGACGCTACGCTACTCTTAGCCTTAGCCCTATGTTGAGGAGAGTTTATCAAACCGCAATTTCACTGTAAAACACAGGGGCTGCACAAAATGGGTCCCCACAAAAACCCAATAGTGTTGGTGATTCATGTGTGAAACAAATGTCTGTTTTTTTTATCAAGAAGGAATCACAAATAAAGGGAGGAGTTGGCAACACCCTGGGCCCTAGTTGAAGCCTGTAACACCCTGGGCCCTAGTTGAAGCCTGTAACACCGTGGGCCCTAGTTGAAGCCTGTAACACACTGGAACCTAGTTGAAGCCTGTAACACTCTGGGCCCTAGTTGTAGCCTGTAACTGAAACACCCTGGGCCCTAGTTGAATCCTGTAACTGAGTCCCAGAGTTGTTGTTGGTCAGCTCACAAGGTCAGGAAAAACTCCTGGCCCTAATTATTCAATTGACAACTCCTGGCATTCTGAACTGCCTCAACATCCTTTCAGTTGTGGAAGATCATTGCCTAAGTCAAGACCTGCCACTGTTTGAACCCAAAGTTGCTTTAGTTTTGATATTAAGGCGTCTTTGAGATTCTCTTTGTAATGAAAAACGCTAAACAGAATAAAGTAGCATGATACTACATGCAGACTCGGTGTGTTCTGTTCGTACGAGATACACATAGTCCAATATCGAATTTCACACCGTTTTCTGTTCACATAGGATGATGAACACCTATGTCATCAAAGTCAAACAGTCTGACCAGTCTCTCCCCTGGAATCCAGCCTCTCTCAAGGTTTCAAGTTCGTTTGGAGAGCATTAATGTTCAGGTGATGGTAAATGTGCTATTAGCGGATCAAAGCCCAAGATTTCTTTCCTGGTCATCAGTTTCAACCATTAAAGCTCCAAAGTGAACCAGGGTACTACTAAGTACAGTAGAAAGTGTCATTTCCAGCTCCTGCAGGAGCCAATAGAAAACGAGGTGTGGAGAGCAATGGTGAAAGGAGAGTAATGCAACGTTTTGCGGCTCTCCTTCCTTGTCTATGGTTGCATTTCAAATGGCGCCCTGGCCAGAAGTAGTGCACTCGGAAGAGGTCTGAATACTTTACCTTTCTCCACATTTTGTTACAGCCTTTTCTTCATCAATCTACACACAATAACCCATTATGACAAAGGGAAAACAAGTTTTTAATCATTTTTTGCAAAATGTATTAAAAATAGATGACAGAAATACCTTACTGACACAAGTATTCAGACCCTTTGCTATGAGACTCGAAATTGAGCTCAGGTACATCCTGTTTCCATTGATCATCCTTGAGATGTTTCTACAACTTGATTGGAGTTCACCTGTGGTAAATTCAATTGATTGGACATGATTTGGAAAGGCACACACCTGTCTATATAAGGTCCCACAGTTGACAGTGCATGTCAGGGCAAAAACCAAGCCATGAGGTTGAAGGAATTGTCCATAGAGCTCCGAGACAGGATTGTGCCGAGGCACAGATCTGGGGAAGGGTATCAAAAAATGTCTGCAGCGTTGAATGTCCCCAAGAACACAGTGGCCTCCATCATTCTCAAATGGAAGAAGTTTGGAACCACCAAGAATCTTCCTAGAGCTGGCCGCTGAACAATCATTGGAGAAGGGCCTTGGCCAGGGAGGTGACCAAGAACCCGATGGTCACTCTGATAGAGCTCCAGAGTTCCTCTGTGGAGATGGGAGAACCTTCCAGAAGGACAACCATCCTTGCAGCACTCTGCATATCAGGCCTTTATGGTGGAGTGACCAGACGGAAGGCACTCCTCTGTAAAAGGCACATGAGAGTCCACTTGGAGTTTGACAAAAGGCACCTAAAGACTCTCAGACCATGAGAAACAGGATTCTCTGGTCTGATGAAACCAAGATTGAACGCTTTTTCCTGAATGCCAAGCGTCACGTCTGGAAGAAACCTGGCACCATCCGTACGGTGAAGCATGGTGGGGGCAGCATCATGCTGTGAGGATGTTTTCAGTGGCAGGGACTAGTCAGGATCGAGGGAAAGATGAACGGAACCAAGTACAGAGAGATCCTTGATGAAAACCTGCTCCAGAGCACTCAGGACCTCTGACTGGGGCAAAGGTTCCCCTTCCAACAGGATAACAACGCTAAGCACACAGCCAAGTCAACGCAGGAGCGGCTTCTGGACAAGTCTCTGAATGTCCTTGAGTGGCCCAGCCAGAGCCCGGACTTGAACCCGATCGAACATCTTTGGAGAGACCTGAAAATAGCTGTGCAGCGACGCTCCCCATCCAACCTGACAGAGCTTGAGAGGATCTGTAGAGAAGGGAGAAACTCCCCAAATACAGGTGTGCCAAGCTTGTAGCGTCATACCCAAGAAGACTCGAGGCTGTAATCGCTGCCAAAGGTGCTTGAATACTGGTTTGGTTTGAATACTTATGTAAATGGTATATTGCCATAAATTAGCAAAAATGTCTAACGACCTGTTTTTGCTTTGTTATGAGGTATTGTGTGTAGATTGATGAAGGGGAAAAAACTATTCATTACATTTTAGAATAAGGCTGTAACGTAACAAAATGTAAATGATCTGAAATCTTTCAGAATGCACTGTATAGGGAATACGGTGCCATTTGTGACGAACCCTACCTCTTACGCTCTTCCGGATGAGGTGTTCAGAGTCCGCTGGTAGTCAAGCAAAGCCCTAGTGGAAATATTCAATGTTTTTACCATGATAGGGGGCATATTTAGAGTACTTCAGAGAGGAAGCGCAGCACTATATTATCTACTATAGACCTTTTGAGGTAGATTCCATGAACCTGGAGAATGTGCTGATATTATTCAAACTAATCCTTCACATATATTTAGGTGGAATGTTTTTTTCCTTGTAGCTGGGGGCAAGCAAATGCATACCGGTAAGATAAAATACCTTCGTAGATGTCCACAAGATGGTGACATATAACAACCATATAACAACCAATGGCTAAAAACACTGACCTCTTGTATGTCTGTGAATGTTATTGCGGAACAGTCAAAAAAGATAAATAAATGTGCATTGTAGATATATCATAGAAGTTTAAAATAGTATAGTGCCTTGACAAAGGTAGGTTGGATAAATACAATCTTAGAGATGAGTTTGTTGAGTGGAATCCTCACCTCAGTTTCTCTTCCATTTTACTTGCTAGGCCATATGCAAATCAGTATTCATCTAAGCAATTACACAAAATAAAAGGCTAATGTATTATGGCCCCAGTATCACTTAAGCCAGAACAACTCTCTCTCCTTGGCCCAAGTATGCAGTGTTGAAACTAAATTGGCCTGGATGGTGAGCCATGAGCTATTGATATATCACTTACACTTATGAAGTGTCTCTTCCTCAAGCTGGCCTCTCCAGCAGGAATAACTAAGTCAATTTAATAGACTCCTTAATTGTTTTCAGCCCTGTATTAATCTGGGCCAGGGCCATGGGCGATGTCCCAAATGGCAGCTTCTTTTGACTAGAGCCCTATGGTCCCTGGATAAAAGTAGTGCACTAAAAAGGGAATAGGGTGCCATTTGGGCCATAATGTTTTCCTATTGTCATGCATTCCTAATGAGCTGGTCTCACAAGTCATCGCTTGCCCCTCTGGCCAGACTTGTCTAAGTTTGATTAATACCATTTGAAATCATCCCTCTATTTAGCTCAACTTTGGCTTAGAGAATGAGATGATTCGTGGAAGGAAAATATGTGGAGTTGTGAAGCACTGAATGCACTGTTATAGCCTGTCTAAATAACTACAGTACTGCAGCTAGAGCAAGGAGTTATGAGCTACAAAATATTATACTCCAGCATGTAAGAGTGGAACAATGGATTATTAGCAAAGGGTTCCATTCCATTCATGTAAAAGCAAAGAGAACCCCCTTAACATTCTATTTTAGAATGTGTTTGTACTGTAACATTCATGTTGCCATGGAGAAGGTTCCAAATGCATTGTCCTCATTTCAGACAGTTCACACCTTTTGTGTGGGCATGGTTAGAGCTAAAAATGACAAAGATGAATATCAAATATCTGTCATGCATAAAATGATTTAATAGGGAGCATAATCTGAGATGCACAGGAAAAGAGATGCAGCCATTAGGAGAAGAAGTGGATTGAAGTTATATACTGCACTTTAGTATGAGTGCAACTGGCACGAGAGTAAAGGACTCTGGGAAGTCGCTTCATGAGAGGACCATAGAGTGTCGAGAGAATGGCTACCTTCTCTCTGGCAAGAAGATTGGGACAGGTGCTTTCTCCAAGGTCTACCTGGGGTACGCCACCCCAAATAAGATCAGTAAGAACTACAAGCTGGCCAATGACCTGAGGAGCAAGAACCACAATATGGTAAAGTACTGTTTCTCTGACACATGTTTACCATGGTAAATCATTTTAAAAGACATTCTCAACTTCATTTAATGTGCATAACACTAGCACTTTTTTTTTTATATCCAGACCTTTATATTTGCTGGACAAGTTTTATAACAATAGTATCTAACTAAGACTAGCACTGCAGTGACACTTTTAAAAACAACCTTGCTGTAATTTTTGTGAACTGTGTGGATGAGGATGTTCACCCATACAACCATAAATTGTTCAGGTGGCTATCAAAATCATCTCTATCAACGAGGCTCCCCTAGAATACTCCAAGAAATTCCTACACAGAGAGATATATGCTCTGAACGCCACGTACAGACACCCAGGGGTGGTGAGTGTTGTTAAGGTATCAAACACAGAGAGATATATGCTCTGAACGCCACGTACAGACACCCAGGGGTGGTGAGTGTTGTTAAGGAATTCCTACACAGAGAGATATATGCTCTGAACGCCACGTACAGACACCCAGGGGTGGTGAGTGTTGTTAAGGTATCAAACACAGAGAGATATATGCTCTGAACGCCACGTACAGACACCCAGGGGTGGTGAGTGTTGTTAAGGAATTCCTACACAGAGAGATATATGCTCTGAACGCCACGTACAGACAGCCAGGGGTGGTGAGTGTTGTTAAGGTATCAAACACCTACAACTTCAGATTGATATACAGTACCAGTCAGAAGTATGGACACACCTACTCATTCAAGGGTTTTTCTTTATTTTTACTATTTTCTACATTGTAGAATAATAGTGAAGGCATCAAACCTATGAAATAACACATACAGTGGGGAGAACAAGTATTTGATACACTGCCGAGTTTGCAGGTTTTCCTACGTACAAAGCATGTAGAGGTCTGTAATTTTTATCATAGGTACACGGAATCTAGAACAAAAATCCAGAAAATCACATTGTATGATTAAGTAATTAATTTGCATTGTATTGCATGACATAAGTATTTGATCACCAACCAACCAGTAAGAATTCTGGCTCTCACAGTTTTTCTTTAAGAAGCCCTCCTGTCCTCCACTCATTACCTGTATTAACTGCACCTGTTTGAACTCGTTACCTGTATAAAAGACACCTGTCCACACACTCAAACCTCTCCACAATGGCCAAGACCAGAGAGCTGTGTAAGGACATCAGGGATAAAATTGTAGACCTGCACTAGGCTGGGATGGGCTACAGGATAATAGACAAGCAGCTTGGTGAGAAGGCAACAACTGTTGCCGCAATTATTAGAAAATGGAAGAAGTTCAAGATGACGGTCAATCACCCTCAGTCTGGGGCTCCATGCAAGATCTCACCTCGTGGGGCATCAATGATCATGAGGAAGGTGAGAGATCAGCCCAGAACTACACGGCAGGACCTGGTCAATGACCTGAAGAGAGCTGGGACCACAGTCTCAAAGAAAACCATTAGTAACACACAGCGCACGCAAGGTCCCCCTGCTCAAGCCAGCACATGTCCAGGCCCGTCTGAAGTTTGCCAATGACCATCTGGATGATCCAGAGAAGGAACGGGAGGAGGTCTTGTGGTCTGATGAGACAAAAATAGAGCTGTTTGGTCTAAACTCCACTCGCCGTGTTTGGAGGAAGAAGAAGGATGAGTACAACCCTGAGAACAACATCCCAACGGTGAAGCATGGAGGTGGAAACATAAGGTGAACGCACCAATTTGTAAGTCGCTCTGGATAAGAGCGTCTGCTAAATGACTTAAATGTAAATGTAATGTTAAATGAAACATCATTCTTTGGGGATGCTTTTCTGCAAAGGGGACAGGACGACTGCACCGTGTTGAGGGGAGGGTGGATGGGGCCATGTATCGTGAGATCTTGGCCAACAACCTCCTTCCCTCAGTAAGAGCATTAAAGATGGGTCGTGGCTGGGTCTTCCAGCATGACAACGACCCGAAACACACAGCCAGGGCAACTAAGGAGTGGCTCCGTAAGAAGCATCTCAAGGTCCTGGAGTGGCCTAGCCAGTCTCCAGACCTGAACCCAATAGAAAATCTTTTGAGGGAGCTGAAAGTCTGTATTGCCCAGCGACAGCCCCAAAACCTGAAAGATCCGGAGAAGGTCTGTATGGAGGAGTGGGCCAAAATCCCTGCTACAGTGTGTGCAAACCTGGTCAAGAACTACAGGAAACGTATGATCTCTGTAATTGCAAACAAAGGTTTCTGTACCAAATATTAAGTTCTGCTTTTCTGATGTATCAAATACTTATGTCATGCAATGTGATTTTCTGGATTTTTGTTTTAGATTCCGTCTCTCACAGTTGAAGTGTACCTATGATAAACATTACAGACCTCTACATGCTTTGTTAAGTAGGAAAACCTGCAAAATCGTCAGTGTATCAAATACCTGTTCTCCCCACTGTATGGAATAATGTAGTAACCAAAAAAAGTGTTAAACAAATCTACATATTTGAGATTCTTCAAAGTATCCAACCTTTGCCTTGATGACAGATTTGCACACTCTTGGCATTCTCTCAACCAGCTTCATGAGGTAGTCAAAAGTTCATTTGTGGAATTTCTTTCCTTCTTAATGCATTTGAGCCAATCAGTTGTGTTGTGACACGGTAGGGGTGGTATACAGAAGATAGCCCTATTTGGCAAAATACCAAATCCATATTATGGCAAGAACAGCTCAAATAAGCAAAGATAAATGACAGTCCATCATTACATTAAGACATGAAGGTCAATCAATGCGGAAAGTTTCAATTTGAACGTTACTTTAAGTGCAGTTGCAAAAAACATTAAGTGCTGTGATGAAACTGGCTCTCATGAGGACCACCACAGGAAAGGAAGACCCAGAGTTACCTCTGCTGCAGAGGATAAGTTCATTAGAGTTGTCAGCCTCAGAAATTGCAGCCCAAATAAATGCTTCACAGAGTTCAAGTAGCAAACAAATCTCAACATCAATTGTTCAGAGGAGACTGTGTGAATCAGGCCTTCATGGTCGAATTGCTGCAAAGAAACCACTACTCAAGGACACCAATATGAAGAAGAGATGAATCCAAATGTGAGATTTTTGGTTCCTTCTTAATGCTGTGTCTTTGTAAAACACAGATGATCTCCGCTTGTGTGGTTCCCACCGTGAAGCATGGAGGAGGTGTGACGGTGCTTTACTGGTGACACTGTCTTTGATTTATTTAGAATTCAAGGCACACTTAACCAGCATGGCTACCACAGCATTCTGCAGCGATGCACCATCCCATCTGGTTTGTGCTTAGTGGGACTATCATTTGTTTTTCAACAGGACAATGACCCAACACATCTCCAGGCTGTGGAAGGGCTATTTGACCAAGAAGGAGAGTGATGGAGTGCTGCATCAGATGACCTGGCCTCCACAATCACCCGCCCTCAACCCAATTGAGATGTTTTGGGATGAGTTGGACCGCAGAGTGAAGGAATTTTTTATTTTATTTTACCTTTTATTTTACCTTTATAGGCAAATCAGTTAAGAACAAATTCTTATTTTCAATGACGGCCTAGGAACAGTGGGTTAACTGCCTGTTCAGGGGCAGAACAACAGATTTGTACCTTGTCAGCTCGGGGATTTGAACTTGCAACCTTCCGGTTACTAGTCCAACGCTCTAACCCCTAGGCTACCCTGCCGCCCGAAAAGCAGCTAGTGCTCAGCAAATGTGGGAACTCCTTCAAGACTGTTGGAAAAGCATTCCAGGTGAAGCTGGTTGAGAGAATGTCACGAGTGTGCAAAGCTGTCATCAAGGCAAAGGGTGGCTACTTTGATGAATCTCAAATATAAAATAGATTTAGATTGGTTTAGCACTTATTCGGTTACTACATGATTCCATGTGTGTTAATTTCATAGTTTTGATGTCTTCACTATTATTCTACAATGTAGAAAATAGTACAAAAAAAGAAAAACCCTTGAATGATTAGGTGTGTCCAAACTTTTGACTGGTACTGTACACTACCATTCAAAAGTTTGGGGTCACTTAGAAAAGCTCATTTTTTGTCCATTAAAATAAGATAAAATTGATCAGACATACAGTGTAGACATTGTTAATGCTGTAAATGACTATTGTAGCTGGAAACGGCTGATTCTTAATGGAATATTTACATAGGCGTGCAGAGACCCATTATCAGCAAGCATCACTCCTGTGTTCCAACGGCACGTTGTGTTAGCTAATCCAAATGTATCATTTTAAAAGGCTAATTGATCATTATAAAACCCTTTTGCAATTGTGTTAGCACAGCTGTAAACTGTCCCGATTAAAGAAGCAATAAAACTGTCCTTTAGACTAGTTGGGTATCTCCATTGAACATGCCTTTTAGTCCAGGAATAGGCCTAATCTGGCTCCGGGAAACTGGCCCTTAGATACGTAAATGGTTTTGCAAGAAAGTTTTGATGTGATGTCAAGCATGCACCTGCATCCAGAGTGTGTACCATAGAATGTGTACCATAGAAGTAGAATCATTAGGTAAATAGATTATATTTATGTGGTGGGTACTCTACTTTTGAACAGGTCCAGCTGTATGACATGTTCCGTTCACTGAAGCGGTTCTATCTGATTCTGGAGCTGGCTCTGAGCGGAGACCTTTTAGAACACATCAACGCCGTGTCCCATAGCAAGGGCAGCCCGGGCCTCAGTGAAGAGGAGGCTCGCAGGCTCTTCAAACAGATAGTCAACGCTGTCATGCACTGTCACAACAACCACATAGTACACAGGTAACATCTCACTGTCACATAGTACACAGGTAACACCTCACTGTCACAACAACCACATAGTACACAGGTAATACCTCACTGTCACATAGTACACAGGTAACACCTCACTGTCACAACAACCACATAGTACACAGGTAACACCTCACTGTCTGTCACAACAACCACATAGTACACAGGTAATACCTCACTGTCACAACAACCACATAGTACACAGGTAACACCTTACTGTCACAACAACCACATAGTACACAGGTAACACCTCACTGTCACAACATCCACATAGTACACAGGTAACACCTCACTGTCACATAGTACACAGGTAACACCTCACTGTCACAACAACCACATAGTACACAGGTAACACCTCACTGTCACAACATCCACATAGTACACAGGTAACACCTCACTGTCACAACAACCACATAGTACACAGGTAACACCTCACTGTCTGTCACAACAACCACATTGTACACAGGTAACACCTCACTGTCTGTCACAACAACCACATAGTACACAGGTAACACCTCACTGTCACAACAACCACATAGTACACAGGTAATACCTCACTGTCACAACAACCACATAGTACACAGGTAATACCTCACTGTCACAACAACCACATAGTACACAGGTAATACCTCACTGTCACAACAACCACATAGTACACAGGTAATACCTCACTGTCACAATAACCACATAGTACACAGGTAATACCTCACTGTCACAATAACCACATAGTACACAGGTAACACCTCACTGTTTGCCATAACAACCACATAGTACACAGGTAACATCTCACTGTCTGCCATAACCCCATAGTACACAGGTAACACCTCACTGTCACATAGTACACATTGTACACAGGTAATACCTCACTGTCACAACAACCACATAGTACACAGGTAACACCTCACTGTCACAACAACCACATAGTACACAGGTAACATCTCACTGTCTGCCATAACCCCATAGTACACAGGTAACACCTCACTGTCTGTCACAACAACCACATAGTACACAGGTAACACCTCACTGTCTGTCACAACAACCACATAGTACACAGGGAATACCTCACTGTCTCCATAACAACCACATAGTACACAGGTAACACCTCACTGTCTGTCACAACAACCACATAGTACACAGGTAACATCTCACTGTCACAACATCCACATAGTACACAGGTAACACCTCACTGTCACAACATCCACATAGTACACAGGTAACACCTCACTGTCACAACATCCACATAGTACACAGGTAACACCTCACTGTCTGTCACAACATCCACATAGTACACAGGTAACACCTCACTGTCTGTCACAACAACCACATAGTACACAGGTAACACCTCACTGTATGTCACAACAACCACATAATACACAGGTAATACCTCACTGTCACAACAACCACATAGTACACAGGTAACACCTTACTGTCTGTCACAACAACCACATAATACACAGGTAATACCTCACTGTCTGTCACAACAGCCACATAGTACACAGGTAACACCTCACTGTCACAACAACCACATAGTACACAGGTAACATCTCACTGTCACATAGTACACAGGTAACACCTCACTGTCACAACAACCACATAGTACACAGGTAATACCTCACTGTCACATAGTACACAGGTAACACCTCACTGTCACAACAACCACATAGTACACAGGTAACACCTCACTGTCTGTCACAACAACCACATAGTACACAGGTAATACCTCACTGTCACAACAACCACATAGTACACAGGTAACACCTTACTGTCACAACAACCACATAGTACACAGGTAACACCTCACTGTCACATAGTACACAGGTAACACCTCACTGTCACAACAACCATATAGGACACAGGTAACACCTCACTGTCACAACAACCACATAGTACACAGGTAACACCTCACTGTCTGTCACAACAACCACATAGTACACAGGGAATACCTCACTGTCTCCATAACAACCGCATAGTACACAGGTAACACCTCACTGTCTGTCACAACAACCACATAGTACACAGGTAACATCTCACTGTCTGCCATAACAACCACATAGTACACAGGTAACACCTCACTGTCTGCCATAACAACCACATAGTACACAGGTAACATCTCACTGTCTGCTATAACAACCACATAGTACACAGGTAACATCTCACTGTCTGCCATAACAACCACATAGTACACAGGTAACACCTCACTGTCACAACAACCACATAGTACACAGGTAACACCTCACTGTCACAACATCCACATAGTACACAGGTAACACCTCACTGTCACAACATCCACATAGTACACAGGTAACACCTCACTGTCTGTCACAACATCCACATAGTACACAGGTAACACCTCACTGTCTGTCACAACAACCACATAGTACACAGGTAACACCTCACTGTCACAACAACCACATAGTACACAGGTAATACCTCACTGTCACATAGTACACAGGTAACACCTCACTGTCACAACAACCACATAGTACACAGGTAACACCTCACTGTCTGTCACAACAACCACATAGTACACAGGTAATACCTCACTGTCACAACAACCACATAGTACACAGGTAACACCTTACTGTCACAACAACCACATAGTACACAGGTAACACCTCACTGTCACAACATCCACATAGTACACAGGTAACACCTCACTGTCACATAGTACACAGGTAACACCTCACTGTTACAACAACCACATAGTACACAGGTAACACCTCACTGTCACAACATCCACATAGTACACAGGTAACACCTCACTGTCACAACAACCACATAGTACACAGGTAACACCTCACTGTCTGTCACAACAACCACATTGTACACAGGTAACACCTCACTGTCTGTCACAACAACCACATAGTACACAGGTAACACCTCACTGTCACAACAACCACATTGTACACAGGTAATACCTCACTGTCACAACAACCACATAGTACACAGGTAATACCTCACTGTCACAACAACCACATAGTACACAGGTCATATCTCACTGTCACAACAACCACATAGTACACAGGTAATACCTCACTGTCTGCCATAACAACCACATAGTACACAGGTAACATCTCACTGTCTGCCATAACAACCACATAGTACACAGGTAACATCTCACTGTCTGCCATAACAACCACATAGTACACAGGTAACATCTCACTGTCTGCCATAACAACCACATAGTACACAGGTAACACCTCACTGTCACAACAACCACATAGTACACAGGTAACACCTCACTGTCACAACATCCACATAGTACACAGGTAACACCTCACTGTCACAACATCCACATAGTACACAGGTAACACCTCACTGTCTGTCACAACATCCACATAGTACACAGGTAACACCTCACTGTCTGTCACAACAACCACATAGTACACAGGTAACACCTCACTGTCACAACAACCACATAGTACACAGGTAATACCTCACTGTCACATAGTACACAGGTAACACCTCACTGTCACAACAACCACATAGTACACAGGTAACACCTCACTGTCTGTCACAACAACCACATAGTACACAGGTAATACCTCACTGTCACAACAACCACATAGTACACAGGTAACACCTTACTGTCACAACAACCACATAGTACACAGGTAACACCTCACTGTCACAACATCCACATAGTACACAGGTAACACCTCACTGTCACATAGTACACAGGTAACACCTCACTGTTACAACAACCACATAGTACACAGGTAACACCTCACTGTCACAACATCCACATAGTACACAGGTAACACCTCACTGTCACAACAACCACATAGTACACAGGTAACACCTCACTGTCTGTCACAACAACCACATTGTACACAGGTAACACCTCAATGTCTGTCACAACAACCACATAGTACACAGGTAACACCTCACTGTCACAACAACCACATTGTACACAGGTAATACCTCACTGTCACAACAACCACATAGTACACAGGTAATACCTCACTGTCACAACAACCACATAGTACACAGGTCATATCTCACTGTCACAACAACCACATAGTACACAGGTAATACCTCACTGTCACATAGTACACATTGTACACAGGTAATACCTCACTGTCACAACAACCACATAGTACACAGGTAACACCTCACTGTCACAACAACCACATAGTACACAGGTAATACCTCACTGTCACATAGTACACATTGTACACAGGTAATACCTCACTGTCACAACAACCACATAGTACACAGGTAACACCTCACTGTCACAACAACCACATAGTACACAGGTAACACCTCACTGTCACAACAACCACATAGTACACAGGTAACACCTCACTGTCTGTCACAACAACCACATAGTACACAGGGAATACCTCACTGTCTCCATAACAACCACATAGTACACAGGTAACACCTCACTGTCTGTCACAACAACCACATAGTACACATGTAACATCTCACTGTCTGCCATAACAACCACATAGTACACAGGTAACACCTCACTGTCTGCCATAACAACCACATAGTACACAGGTAACATCTCACTGTCTGCCATAACAACCACATAGTACACAGGTAACATCTCACTGTCTGCCATAACAACCACATAGTACACAGGTAACACCTCACTGTCACAACAACCACATAGTACACAGGTAACACCTCACTGTCACAACATCCACATAGTACACAGGTAACACCTCACTGTCACAACATCCACATAGTACACAGGTAACACCTCACTGTCACAACAACCACATAGTACACAGGTAACACCTCACTGTCTGTCACAACAACCACATTGTACACAGGTAACACCTCACTGTCTGTCACAACAACCACATAGTACACAGGTAACACCTCACTGTCACAACAACCACATTGTACACAGGTAATACCTCACTGTCACAACAGCCACATAGTACACAGGTAACACCTCACTGTCACAACATCCACATAGTACACAGGTAACACCTCACTGTCTGTCACAACATCCACATAGTACACAGGTAACATCTCACTGTCTGCCATAACAACCACATAGTACACAGGTAACATCTCACTGTCTGCCATAACAACCACATAGTACACAGATAACACCTCACTGTCACAACAACCACATAGTACACAGGTAACACCTCACTGTCACAACATCCACATAGTACACAGGTAACACCTCACTGTCACAACATCCACATAGTACACAGGTAACACCTCACTGTCTGTCACAACATCCACATAGTACACAGGTAACACCTCACTGTATGTCACAACAACCACATAATACACAGGTAATACCTCACTGTCACAACAACCACATAGTACACAGGTAACACCTCACTGTCTGTCACAACAACCACATAATACACAGGTAATACCTCACTGTCTGTCACAACAGCCACATAGTACACAGGTAACACCTCACTGTCACAACAACCACATAGTACACAGGTAACACCTCACTGTCACAACAGCCACATAGTACACAGGTAACACCTCACTGTCACAACATCCACATAGTACACAGGTAACACCTCACTGTCACAACAACCACATAGTACACAGGTAACACCTCACTGTCACAACAACCACATAGTACACAGGTAACACCTCACTGTCACAACATCCACATAGTACACAGGTAACACCTCACTGTCTGTCACAATATCCACATAGTACACAGGTAACACCTCACTGTCTGTCACAACAACCACATAGTACACAGGTAACACCTCACTGTCACAACAACCACATAGTACACAGGTAACACCTCACTGTCACAACAACCACATAGTACACAGGTAACACCTCACTGTCTGTCACAACAACCACATAGTACACAGGTAATACCTCACTGTCTGCCATAACAACCACATAGTACACAGGTAACACCTCACTGTCTGTCACAACAACCACATAGTACACAGGTAACACCTCACTGTCTGTCACAACAACCACATAGTACACAGGTAACACCTCACTGTCTGTCACAACAACCACATAGTACACAGGTGACACCTCACTGTCACAACAACCACATAGTACACAGGTAACACCTCACTGTCACAACATCCACATAGTACACAGGTAACACCTCACTGTCACAACAACCACATAGTACACAGGTAACACCTCACTGTCACAACAACCACATAGTACACAGGTAACACCTCACTGTCTGCCATAACAACCACATAGTACACAGGTAATACCTCACTGTCACAACAACCACATAGTACACAGGTAACACCTCACTGTCACAACATCCACATAGTACACAGGTAACACCTCACTGTCACAACAACCACATAGTACACAGGTAACACCTCACTGTCACAACAACCACATAGTACACAGGTAACACCTCACTGTCTGCCATAACAACCACATAGTACACAGGTAATACCTCACTGTCACAACAACCACATAGTACACAGGTAACACCTCACTGTCTGTCACAACAACCACATAGTACACAGGTAACACCTCACTGTCTGTCACAACAACCACATAGTACACAGGTAACACCTCACTGTCTGCCATAACAACCACATAGTACACAGGTAACACCTCACTGTCTGTCACAACAACCACATAGTACACAGGTAACACCTCACTGTCTGTCACAACAACCACATAATACACAGGTAATACCTCACTGTCTGTCACAACAGCCACATAGTACACAGGTAACACCTCACTGTCACAACAACCACATAGTACACAGGTAACACCTCACTGTCACAACAGCCACATAGTACACAGGTAACACCTCACTGTCACAACATCCACATAGTACACAGGTAACACCTCACTGTCACAACAACCACATAGTACACAGGTAACACCTCACTGTCACAACAACCACATAGTACACAGGTAACACCTCACTGTCACAACATCCACATAGTACACAGGTAACACCTCACTGTCTGTCACAATATCCACATAGTACACAGGTAACACCTCACTGTCTGTCACAACAACCACATAGTACACAGGTAACACCTCACTGTCACAACAACCACATAGTACACAGGTAACACCTCACTGTCACAACAACCACATAGTACACAGGTAACACCTCACTGTCTGTCACAACAACCACATAGTACACAGGTAATACCTCACTGTCTGCCATAACAACCACATAGTACACAGGTAACACCTCACTGTCTGTCACAACAACCACATAGTACACAGGTAACACCTCACTGTCTGTCACAACAACCACATAGTACACAGGTAACACCTCACTGTCTGTCACAACAACCACATAGTACACAGGTGACACCTCACTGTCACAACAACCACATAGTACACAGGTAACACCTCACTGTCACAACATCCACATAGTACACAGGTAACACCTCACTGTCACAACAACCACATAGTACACAGGTAACACCTCACTGTCACAACAACCACATAGTACACAGGTAACACCTCACTGTCACAACAACCACATAGTACACAGGTAACACCTCACTGTCACAACAACCACATAGTACACAGGTAACACCTCACTGTCTGCCATAACAACCACATAGTACACAGGTAATACCTCACTGTCACAACAACCACATAGTACACAGGTAACACCTCACTGTCTGTCACAACAACCACATAGTACACAGGTAACACCTCACTGTCTGTCACAACAACCACATAGTACACAGGTAACACCTCACTGTCTGCCATAACAACCACATAGTACACAGGTAACACCTCACTGTCTGTCACAACAACCACATAGTACACAGGTAACACAACTTTTGTTCCTGCAACCATCTAATTCTATATCTGCAACAATCACAGGTAATGTTGAGTAAAACCACAACAACCACATAATTGTTGTAGCAGCTGTGGTATTACTGTAAACTACGATATGTGATTCTTGTAGCAGTCATGCACTCACATATCGTAGTTTACAGTAATACCACAGCTGCTACAACAATCACAACGTAGAGTACAGTAATACCACAGCAACCACTTAGTGCATGACTGCTACAATCACATATCGTAGTTTACAGTAATACCACAGCAACCACTTAGTGCATGACTGCTACAACAATCACATATCGTAGTTTACAGTAATATCACAGCAACCACTTAGTGCATGACTACTACAACAATCACATATCGTAGTTTACAGTAATACCACAGCAACCACTTAGTGCATGACTGCTACAACAATCACATATCGTAGTTTACAGTAATACCACAGCAACCACTTAGTGCATGACTGCTACAACAATCACATATCGTAGTTTACAGTAATACCACAGCAACCACTTAGTGCATGACTGCTACAACAATCACATATCGTAGTTTACAGTAATACCACAGCAACCACTTAGTGCATGACTGCTACAACAATCACATATCGTAGTTTACAGTAATACCACAGCAACCACCTAGTGCATGACTGCTACAACAATCACATATCGTAGTTTACAGTAATACCACAGCAACCACCTAGTGCATGACTGCTACAACAATCACATATCGTAGTTTACAGTAATACCACAGCAACCACTTAGTGCATGACTGCTACAACAATCACATATCGTAGTTTACAGTAATACCACAGCAACCACTTAGTGTATGACTGCTACAACAATCACATATCGTAGTTTACAGTAATACCACAGCAACCACTTAGTGTATGACTGCTACAACAATCACATATCGTAGTTTACAGTAATACCACAGCAACCACTTAGTGTATGACTGCTACAACAATCACATATCGTAGTTTACAGTAATACCACAGCAACCACTTAGTGTATGACTGCTACAACAATCACATATCGTAGTTTACAGTAATACCACAGCAACCAAACACAGGTCATCAAGCACTGTTGCTGCCTGACACACCCACAATAGTCACAGGTAATGTCAATATGTCTTGCATTCACCATGACGATGTCCTTTTCCTTTTCAGAGACCTGAAATGTGAAAACATACTGTTGGACGAGCAAGGATTTGTGAAATTAACTGGTAAAATAACCATGCACTCCAATAACCACCTCACCAGACAGGTTTTAAATCCAGCCTCTGGTAAAACCATGTGCATCACGGACTCTCTGTGTGTGTGTGTGTGTGTGTGTGTGTGTGTGTGTGTGCTTGCGCTGTGCCTGGCAGACTTTGGCTTTGCCAACCACTACACAGACAGGAGTGCTCTGATGAACACCTTCTGTGGTTCCGTAGCCTACACTGCCCCAGAGATCCTACTGTCTCGCAAATACAACGGAGAACAAGCTGACCTGTGGAGCCTGTGAGTCATCAGACACACATTCTGTCCAAAATGGCACCCTTTTCCCTATTTAGTGCTCTGCTTTTGACCATGGGCCCTGGTATAAAGTAGTGCACTATATGGATTAGGGAGTCATTTGGGACACAGCCTCGACCCAAAGCTCACACTTAGTTAAATAGCTATACGAGTTTCATTCCACAACTTCTACAGAACAACTTTTCTCATTGGTCCCAGTGCACCTACATACTAGTTGCTTACTGTATATACTGACAGTCATGTTATCAAAAGAAAATCACACGGTCAAGGGGGCATCACATATTCCAAGTGTGATAGTTTTGAACACAACAGTTTTCTGTCTTCTGCTTACTGGAAGTTCGTTGGCCATGTATCTCCTCTCCATCTCCAGAGGGGTGATTCTGTATGCCATGGTCACAGGGAAGCTGCCCTACCATGAGAAGCACCCACGCAAACTGGTCCAACTCATCAGGAAAGAGCTGCCGTTCCACCACCCACTTTCTTCAGGTATTCTGCCAGCAATGAACAGGGGCCATAGTCATAAAGCATCTCAGAGTAGGAGTGCTGATCTAGGATCAGGTCCCCAGTGTCTATGCAATCTTATTATTTAAAGATTTAGGAAACACGACTGATCCGAGAACAGCACTCCCACTTTGTGATGCTTTGTGGATACGGGCCCTGGTCTGAGAAATGTGTTTAAAAATATATATAACACTGTTTGCTTTGGAAAGAAAGAGTACCCAAACGCATTCCAGCCCAGCTTCAAAAAAACAAATGCTCTCATCAATTTCTGAAATGTCCATCTGTATGATTATTATAGAACGATAGTAATGCAAAGTGGATTTTTTGGGGGGGAGGGTGTGTGCCTGTCTTTACTTGTTGACATGTGTATTAATTTAAAGTCAATAAAAAGACTTTTGACATAAAAAGCTCCAGTCCTAATGTTCACTGGCTGTCTGTGCCCGTCCAGGCTGCCAGGACCTGATTAAGAAGCTGTTAGAGTGGCAGCCCACCGCCCGCCTGCCTCTGGACCAGGTCAACACACACCAGTGGATGATGCCATCCATGACCGGCCCGCTCTACAAGCTGCGTGCCACCAGGAGCGACATCACCCACAAGAACAAAGCCTTGGACAAGAAGCTTAAAGACGGTGAGATGTTCCCTCTGTCACTCCATAAATGGTGCCCTATTTTCTATCTACAGTGGCAAGAAAAAGTATGTGAACCCTTTGAAATTACCTGGACTTAAATTGGTCAACAATAGACAATCTGCTTAAACTAATAACACACAAACAATTATACGTTTTCATGTCTTTATTGAACACTGTGTAAACATTCACAGTGCAGGGTGGAAAAAGTATGTGAACCCTAGGATTTAATAACTGGTTGAGCAATAACCTCAACCAAACGTTTTCTGTAGTTGCGGATCAGACAACGGTCAGGAGGAATTTTGGACCATTCATCTTTACAAAACTGTTTGTTCAGTAATATTCTTGTAATGTCTGGTGTGAACCACTCTCGAGGTCATGCCACAGCATCTCAATCAGGTTGAGGTCAGGACACTGACTGGGCCACTCCAGAAGGAGTATTTTCTTTTGTTGAAGCCATTCTGTTGTTGATTTACTTCTGTGTTTTCGGCCGTTGTCCTGTTGCATCAACCAACTTCTGTTGAACTTAATTTGGAGGACAATGATTCCAGATAGCAATAACCATATTTATTTGACGAGATCCATGATTTTGTTTTCCTGTGTTCCCTATACTCCCTTTTCTTACCCAACAGATATATTCTGGAGTCTTACATTCTCCTGCAAAATGTCTTGATAAACTTGGGAATTCATTTTTCCGTTGATAGAAAGCTGTCCAGGCCCTGAGGCAGCAAAGCAGCTCCAAACCATGATGCTCCCTCCACCATACTTTACAGTGGGGATGAGGTTTTGATGTTGGTGTTCTGTGCCTTTTTTTCTCCAAGCAGTGTTGTGTTCCTTCCAAACAATTGAACTTTAGTTCATCTGTCCAGAGAATATTTTGCCAGTAGCGCTGTGGAACATCAAGATGCACTTTTGCAAACTTCAGACGTGCAGCAATGTTTTTTTTGGACAGCAGTGGCTTCTTCCGTGGTGTCCTCCCATGAACACCATTCTTGTTTAGTGTTGTCAACAGAGATGTTAGCATGTCCCAGAGATTTCTAAGTCTTTAGCTGACACTAAGATTCTTAACCTTATTAATCATTCTGTGATCTTGCAGTCATCTTTGCAGGACGGCCACTCCTAGGTAGAGTAGCAACAGTGCTGAACTTTCTCCATTTATAGACAATTTGTCTTACCTTGGACTGATGAACATCAAGGCTTTTAGAGATACTTTTGTAACCCTTTCCAGCTTTATGCAAGTCAACAATTCTTAATCTTGGGTCTAATGAGATCTCTTTTTTTCAAGGCATGGTTCACATCAGGCAATGCTTCTTGTGAATAGCAAACTCTTTTTGTGAGTGTTTTTTATAGGGCAAGGCAGCTCTAACCAACATCTCCAATCTCATCTCAATGATTGTATTCCCGGTTAGCTGACTCCTGACTCCAATTAGCTTTTGGGGAAGTCATTCGCCTCGGGGTTCACATACTTTATCCAAAAATATAACCATGTGTGTTATTAGTTTAAGCAGACTGTGTGCCTGTTGTTGTGACTTAGATGAAGATCAGATCTAATTTTATGACCAGTTTATGCAGAAATCCAAAGGGTTCACATACTTTTCTTGCCACTGTAGTCCACTACTTCCCTATAGTCTGGTTCTTTCAAGCAAGTTAACACCATAATTATTTTAGATGGCATGACATTTTTGTAAATGACTGTTATACATCATGTAAGTTAGATATCTAGCAGTATGTGAAATACTACTACTATGGTTCTTTGTCTATATAAACCAGCTTCAGCAGGTAGCCTAGTGGTTAAGAACATGGGCCAGTAACCTAAAGGTTGCTGGATTGAATCCCTGAGCCGCCTAGGTGAAAAATCTGTCGCTGTGCCCTTGAGCAAGGCACTCAACCCTAATTGCTCCTGTAAATCATTCTGGATAAGTCTTATAAATAAGGGCTTCGCAAATTCGGTCCTGGGGCCCGCCTTGGGTGCATGTTTGGTCAAATAAGCAACTCATCATCATCAAGCTTTGATTATTTGAATCAGCTGTGTAGTGCTAGAGTAAAAACCAAAACGTGCACCCAGGAGGCCCCGGGCAGACTTTTGGAAACCCTTTTCCACAAGACTAAAATGTTATAAAAGTCAGTCTACCTGGCATGTTGAAATACAGAGCTGACTGGATGTGTTATAAAGTTAGTCTACCTGGCATGTTGAATTACAGAGCCGACTGGATGTGTTATAAAAGTCAGTCTACCTGGCATGTTAAAATACAGAGCTGACTGGATGTGTTATAATGTCAGTCTACCTGGCATGTTGAATTACAGAGCCGACTGGATGTGTTATAAAGTCAGTCTACCTGGCATGTTGAAATACAGAGCCGACTGGATGTGTTATAAAGTCAGTCTACCTGGCATGTTGAATTACAGAGCTGACTGGATGTGTTATAAAGTCAGTCTACCTGGCATGTTGAAATACAGAGCTGACTGGATGTGTTATAAAGTCAGTCTACCTGGCATGTTGAATTACAGAGCTGACTGGATGTGTTATAAAGTCAGACTACCTGGCATGTTGAATTACAGAGCCGACTGGATGTGTTATAAAGTCACTCTACCTGGCATGTTGAAATACAGAGCTGACTGGATGTGTTATAGTCAGTCTACCTGGCATGTTGAAATACAGAGCTGACTGGATGTGTTATAAAGTCAGTCTACCTGGCATGTTGAATTACAGAGCCGACTGGATGTGTTATAAAGTCACTCTACCTGGCATGTTGAAATACAGAGCTGACTGGATGTGTTATAGTCAGTCTACCTGGCATGTTGAAATACAGAGCTGACTGGATGTGTTATAAAGTCAGTCTACCTGGCATGTTGAAATACAGAGCTGACTGGATGTGTTATAAAGTCAGTCTACCTGGCATGTTGAATTACAGAGCCGACTGGATGTGTCATAAAGTCAGTCTACCTGACATGTTGAAATACAGAGCCGACTGGATGTGTTATAAAGTCAGTCTACCTGGCATGTTGAATTACAGATCCGACTGGATGTGTAACAGGCCGCTCCTGCCACTCAGGCCCTGGCACCTTCACCCGTTCATCCTTCAGACACACCAGCCTGCCTGAGAGGCCCCAGCGAACTGTAGTGGCCCCCCACTACCTCACCGGGGACAGCAGCGCCGGCTGCCATCGCCGTGAACCGCCACAGGAGAAGAGAGAGGAGCCGCCCTGCCCCAAGCCCCCCTTGGTGTCCCCGTGTCGGCTCCTGATGAGACCCACCCAATGCCAGAGCACCAACACCAACCGTCTCTTCATGACCCGGCCCCGGCCGCCCTTCGCCCCAAAGCCCTTCCACAACCTCCCCAACTTCAGGAAGCCTGGCTCGGCCAACAGGCAGCTGCATAGCCCCTCAGGCAAGCTGACAACAGCCGCACCCCCAACCACCTTCTGAGGTGTTCTACTCCTCGGTACTAGCCTAGGGGGCTGCTAACCATGGACTTCTTCCATGTGCTCAATCAAGTGTGACGGAAACATTTTGGGATTCGTACAGAAAACAAAATCAAGGACATACTCCTTTCGTTAAAAATAAAATTACATTATTTTCATCGATTTAAGACTTTGTGGTGCGAAATTACATGGTGTGAAAATACAATTGGTTTCAGATTGCACACAGTCCTTCCGAGTCCTGATTTCATGCCGTTTGTTATTGTGATGTCAATAATTTTCTGTTAAATTTGAGTTAGCAGTTGGTTCCATTGTTCATAAGATGGTTGACCAGTTTAAATGTAGAAAAGACCACCTTGCTACATCATCCTCACTATGCCAGCACACTGCTGGGACTTGTCTGGATTTAACAGATCTTCCTGGTCCTTCTCCAACTGCTCCTGCTCCTTGGCATCCATGTCTTTGAGCTTCACCTCCACGTCCTCAGGAATCTCCACCTCCAACAGGTTCTCCATGTCTGGCTCTGGCTCGTCCCCGATCAGCACCTGGCAGAGACACATGTGCATACACACGTGGATAAAAACACACATAAAAAAAGTGTCTTGACCCCAACTCTCAGTCGAATGCTGCCTTGGCTTTAAGATCTTCCTATCCCGTATTTTGGCTACTACTAGGTGAAAAACAGTAGAGACCAAAATATTCCAATGACATCCTCAACATTACCGCAGACTGTAATTGACAACAAATTAGCCCAAGAAATGTCAGAACGGCATCGGGACAAGCTCCAAACAATTGAAGAAAAACTTAGTGGAAATAAAGTTGTTTTTTTAAAGTAATATGATAAAACGTTACAGCCTTGTTATCCACAAGATTCAGCATAAAAAGCCCATTAGTCTTGGATAAATATCACGCTCGGATTTCAACGTTTTATGACAGTGATTAAAACTGGCTGGGTAGCTAAAGACTGAACTTGTGCCTCTGGACCACAGTTCAAAAGGGATCTCCGAGCTGTTATGGAGTGTATCAGGGTTTTATTTTTATGCGAGACCGAGTGACATCTTTTCCACTCGGTCGTTCCCCACTACAAGACTGCCACCGCAGTGCAGAGCAGGCACTAGGCAGGAACGGAACAGTGGAAGCTTTTTCCAGCCAATCAGAACATCCTGCCTGCGTCCCCAATGGCATCCTATTCCCTATATAGTGTGCTACCTTTGGCCAGGGCCTATAGGACTCCATATAATGTAGGAAATAGGGTGCCATTTGGAACGTGAACTCTGTTTTCTTAAACCTGCCGATGCTGTAAATTTCAGCACTCAGAGTACTGAGATGTCATGAGATTCATTGGCGCCATAGACTGGGTTGTCTTACCAAGCACAATAAGAAGTCATGAAAAGAAAAGAGTTGTTCTTCCTGAATGTAACAGTTACCAAGGTAAACGCAGTTCACACACTTATTTTTTTCTTTCAACAGTTTACCCACCTTTTGCTGAAAAATGCATTGAAAGTATAGTAAGCGTTACCTTTTTCACTGCGTCCGGATGATCATAGTAATACCCACCTTTTTCTTCTACTACTACATAACTGCCAAGGTGCCATGACGACAGCTGGGACACCCCAGCTCTGGACTGGGTTGTGAATAACACATCACCAGCAGCTCACCATGAGGTTGCTCTGTATTGATTTACTATGGTAAACCATAGGTATGTTTTTGTACCTTAGTACAAACATAAAAATGTATGGAAGTTATATTCATAGTTTACCTGTATGAGCTTCTCACAAGCAGCGGCCACGTGAGGCTCCTTTTCCCAGTTGTGGAACTCCCTCATGATGGCATAGACATTCTTGGCCTTCAGAATCTGCCTACCTACTTTGGTAGCTGTCAACTGGGTGCAAAAGAGACACACGTAAAGATACGAGTACTTCCAGCAAGCAAACTGTTGTTTTTTTTGCTGTTAAAACCGTTTGGATTATACAGAGAAACAAAGCTTTACTGGTTCAGTGACACAGATGTTTAATTGTTGGTGGAAGCATGGCATTGACTCGGGGGAGGCAGCGTAGCCTAGTGGTTAGAGCGTTGGACTAGTAACCGAAAGGTTGCAAGATCGAATCCCTGAGCTGACAAGGTACAAAATCTGTACTTCTGCCCCTGAACAAGGCAGTTAACCCACTGTTCCTAGGCAGTCATTGAAAATAAGAATTTGTTCTTAACTGACTTGCCTAGTTAAAAAAAATAATAATTAAACTCCAGGTGACACCAACCAGTATCATGGTCTCAATGAGCATCTTGCGAATGTCAGGATCCTCCTCTCTTTCCTTGTCCTCTGGTAAGTACTGGAGGTCGACGGGTAACCCTTCATTGAATAAGACCAAAGTACCATCAGTACTAGGCTATATTTTCAATGCAGATATCTTGAAGTGCAGTAGCAATATACAGTGTCTTCGGAAAGTATTCAGACCCCTTTACTTTCCCCACATTTTGTTACATTACAGCCTTATTGTAAATTTGATCAAATAAAAATCCTCAATCTACACACAATACCCCATAATGTCAAAGCGAAAACAAGTTTAGAAATACCTTATTTACATAAGTATTCAGACCCTTTGTTATGACACTCAAAATTGAGCTCAGCTGCATCCTGTTTCCTTTGATCCTCCTTGAGATGTTTCTACAACTTGGAGTCCACATGTGGTAAATTAAATTTATTGGACATGATTTGGAAAGTAGCACACCTGTTTATATAATGTCCCACAGTTGACACTGAATGTCAGAGCAAAAACCAAGCCATGAGGTCGAATGAATTGTCCGTAGAGCTCAGAGACAGGATTGTGTCGAGGCACAGATCTGGGGAAGGGTACAAAAAAATGTCTGCAGCATTGAAGGTCCCCAAGAACGCAGTTTCTGAATGTCCTTTAGTGGCCCAGCAAGAGCCCGGACCTGAACCCGATCAAACATCTCTGGAGACCTAAAAATAGCTGTGCAGTGACACTCCCCATCCAACCTGACAGAGCTTGAGAGGATGTGCAGAGAAGAATGGGAGAAACATCCCAAATACAGGTGTGCCAAGCTTGTAGTGTCATACCAAAGACTCAATGCTGTAATCGCTGCCAAAGGTGCTTCAACAAAGTACTGAGTAAAGTGTCTGAATACTTATAACTGTGATATTTCAGTTTATTTGTAACACATTTGCTGTCATTATGGGGTATTGTGTGTAGATTGATGAGGAATAAAAACAATTCAATCAACTTTAGAATAAGGCTGTAACGTAACAAAATGTAGAAAAGTCAAGCGGTCTGAATACTTTCAGAAGGCACTATATCTATGTTTAGCTAGCTAATAAATACCACATACACACACAGTATGTATTATGTTGTTTACACTACTGAGTGTGGGCCTTGTGACGCCCACCATCTCTCTAGGAGCTTGGCTCTTCTCCGGCATCTCAGGCTGCTTAGGCTACTATAAAGACTGGTTAACATTAGTATGTTCCACAAGAGTGAAACATATAAAATAGTTAGAAATCTGTTTTTGTGTTCACCGCCTTTGAACCGACGCGGAGTACAGCACAACTTCCTTAGAAGGATCTAAAACAGTTTCCATTTGGGGCCCCTCTAATCTGACTTTAGCCTGATGCGAATTGTGTCTACTCATAATGCAAAATAAAATAGGGTGGTGCCCTGAAATTCCACCTGTCATCTGTGCAGAACAAACACACTGCCCCCTATGGACGAGAGGGCCACTGCAGCAGACATGGTCATGTCCCAGACAAAGTCCTTTTAAATTTTTTAAAAATCATTCTATATTTTATTTTTCTAGAGACAACAGGGATATGGGAGATAGAGTAGGGGCCGGTAGATGCCTGGATTTGTAGGGGGGGGGGGGGGCGTACATGTGCCGACTGCGGGGGGGTTAAACCGCAATGTCACTCAGACAGGAACAATGATTTACCTTCATTCTCCTCGTCAGACAGTTCCTCAGGCCCAGCGAGAGGCAGCAACAGGAAAGGCAGAATGTCCACCGCATCACTCAGCAACCACTCATGATGAGCTGGGAAGAAAAAAAAAGTTAGGAGGATGCAACTGAGATCTTCCCATTGATTACAAGGTAAAAGCTCTACATATCTAGAGCATTTATCAAAAATGAATCCTACTCAATTCAACACAAAACAGGCATGAACTATGAAGGTTAAAACTGACTGTCGTACACCTATTAAGATTCTGGGTCTTGCCTACCATGATCAAAGCAACAATTTCTCAGAGTGCCAATGACTCCCCCTCGTCTGATCGTTGAGGCCTGGTATTGGGTGTAGGGAAGGAGCCTCTGAACTACACACCTGTGGAACATTTTAAAACACACACACACAGAGTGAGTGCCACTTTGTTTACATACTCATCTCATATGTATATACTGTACTCGATACCATCTACTGTATCTTGCCTACGCCGCTCTGTACTATCACTCATTCATATCTTTATGTACATATTCTTTATCCCCTTACACTTGTGTGTATAAGACAGTAGTTTTGGAATTGTTAGTTAGATTACTTGTTGGTTATTACTGCATTGTCGGAACTAGAAGCACAAGCATTTCGCTACACTCGCATTAACATCTGCTAACCATGTGTATGTGACAAATAACATTTGATTTGAGTGGTCTTCCATAGGCAACATGCTGGATGATAGGCAAAAGAAAGGAAGCACTTTTTATGGGGCAGAAAAAGAAAGCACCAGGCCCATATGCAATTAAGCGTCTCAGAAAAGGAGTGTTGCTGATGTACAATCAGTTTATCTTCTAAATCATGATAGACACTGAATACAGGACTGGTTTTACAGCTCTCCAGGCCTGTATAGCATTGGTGTTACTGGATTATGAGAGAAGTCAAAGACAGTCTAGCCCTGTATCTCATGAGCTAACCACCCAGCCACTGACCTCTCCTTATCCAGGATAAAGTGTCTGGTCTCGGGCAGCTGTGTGAGGTTGGAGAGGAGGGGGCCCAGGTAATGGAGCGATGCCTGCTTGTTGTAGCCCTCAGTGCAGAAGATGTCCACTATCTGTGCCAAACCTATCTCCTGCTTCTGCATAGCCTTAAACACCTCTTTACACGTCTTCACGTGCCGCGACAGGTTAGTGAGGATCGTACAGATACGGTCCGCAAACATAAATTCTGGGTCCAGGATGTTTTTAAACAACATAGGGAGGAAGTCCGAGTCTTTGATCAGCGGTTGGTGCATGGTCTCATCAGCCGAGAGGTTGATGAGAGAGTGGTAACAGTCTTTGACGATAGCGATGGAGGGGTCGGTAGTGAGGGTCACCAAGGCTTTAAGGAAGTCAGGTTTTGTCTGTAGGTAGCGACAGCCGTCCCTGTTGCCAGAGAGGCCCAGGATGTACTCAGTAGCCTGGCCCTTGACGTCTGGCCTGGTGTCCAGTGTGAGGAAGGACAGCAGCTCTTTGGCCTCTACCTCACTCAGCATGTTGGTGGTCAGTAGAACTATTGTAATCCAAATCTTAAGAAATCACAAAGTTGACACAGGGTTACAGTTCATCACCTGTAAAGATAACTATCTACAAAGAGAGAGAGAGGGAGGAAAACGAGAAGCAATAATAGCTAACGTTAGCAAGACAATGTACCTAGCTAGAACACAACATAAACAGTTGCGAGGTGCATCCAAAACAAGAACCCCAGCAAGCTGACACAACATAGTCCGTAAGATAAATAGTGTTAAAACTCATGCTGTCATGGCATGATCATCACTTTGAGTCATTTCGATCGTTGTAGCTAGTTAGTCGGTCGAAATTAGGATAACGTAAGCTAGGTTCTAACTCATCCACAACCACACGACTTTCTTGAATGTTAAAAATATATAAAACAAAGTAGCTAAAAAAACGATCGTGTGGTTCTGTAAAGTTGATAAAATGTTGAAGCACACTCACATCATCCTCATGCGCCTTTCCATGCTGATAAACAGGTACTTCCGTATTTTGAGATGATATTTTACATCTCCAATAGGATTACGGATAACCAACATATACCCGCCCTCAAAAGTAATCCTTCCTTCTGATTGGTTTTTACTTCCTCAGCAGCCTTCCGTTGGTAGATAGGTGGCCGTCACTTTTACAGGGCGCTAAAATTGTGGAAATAACTGCTCTGTACAATAGTTAGCGATGTCATATTCCTGGTGTAAGAAGCTAAATTAAACCCCTTAAGGCAGCGTTTAGGATGATTTATTATTGCCCGCAGTCAGGTAAGAAACGTCAGACTTATTTCGTTTGAGATGACGGCCTTTTGGGACTTTTTTAACCCACTGTTGTAGCTTTAGCTCAGAGAGCAGGATGGCTAAGGCTAGATGTGTCTGCTCTCTGATTTGACGTTGTTTACATTCTCATATGTGGCTCTTGTCTGAAACCTTAGGTAGCTACTACGTTTATAATGAATGCTAACAATGATTTGGAGTATTACTGTCATGAGAGCCAGCTCTTTGGATACTGCTGAAATCACTGACTTATATATTTATATAGATAACGTTACCGTTCACTTTCACACTTGCACAAACTCTCTGAACTCTAGTCTAACATGTCATATTTACAACAAATTGCTACCGGCTGTAATATTAATTATTCATCATCTCAGCAAACTGATTCCTACAAGGTCGATAATATCTGTGGAAGTGATGGCTCGATACAACGATGTCAAGATTATTTTGAAAACCTGGGAGCAGTCATTTGTTCAAGAACATCAAAGAAAGCCCAACAACGTAGCTAGTTATGTAGCTAGTTATCTATTCAATTTTTGTATCATGCATTACTCGGAGACTACAGTAACTAACATATTGTCTTTCCCACTCTGACTTGTTCTATTAGTCAGGGTGATATTGAAGGAGCCCCAGAAGAGACTAAAAGTAAGTGCATAACAATAATCAACGGACTCCCTACATTAACAGAACTCAAACACAGGACCAATATATTGCTGTCCTTAGGCTTGTATTCGTTAAGGAACACTGTGGCAAAACGTTTAGCAACAGTTAAACAAAAACAAGTGTTTCTTATTGGACAAATTCAGCTAGGTCTCTCTGTTTTGGTCTGTTTGCTTCTACTGAATAGGACCCAGGTATCCTCCTATAATTCATGTCAGTTACTGAAATATGTTGCTTTGAATTTTGTGTTTCTGCGTGTGTTCCACAAAGAATATCGAACGCTCAAGCAAGCAAATAAATGGGCACACAGACCCAACACCTACCTCACAGACTCAATCATCTGAAAAGGTAGGTTACATTCGGTTCAGTATAATTATATTGTTATAAATCTCCTTAACTCCAGTTATAATTTATTAACTGTACATAAAGGTGCTATTTGAGATTGGTACATACATTTTGGGATTTTTCAAATAATGATGTATACCCATTGACTGCTTTGTTGCAGATTTCCCATTTGAATATGTTTTCTCTTTGAAGGACTCAGGTTGCTGGGGCACTCAGCTGAACTGTCAGAGCATGCCGGTGGCTGCCCCCAAACTGACTCTGACAGCCAAGGAAAGGGAGTCCCTCCAAGCCTCGGCCCAGTACTTTGGCATGAAACTCAAGTCAAACCTGGACCTGGGAGCTCTAACAAAGGTACGGTCTGTGTGTGTCCAGTTCCACATTCCAAACTCTGTAGCATAAATGTGATTTGCATAGATGAAGACTTAGTGTAAAATGCAAACATCAATTGCAAGAAATCATGAATCAGATGTGGAGAATTTGGAGCTCTGCCATTTATACATTTTTCCTGCACTATAAACTGTTTGTAGGAGAGACCGGTTTCTCTGAAGAAGTCTTTCACTCCTCGTGGAACTCCTCTGAAGTCATGGAAAGATGTCCAGAGCCCATACCCTGCAGCTGGAGCTGCAGACAGCCATACCCTACAGCTGGAGCTGCGGGCAGACAGACATACCCTGGAGCTGCAGGCCAACAGACATACCCTACAGCTGGAGCTGCGGACCGACAGTCATACCATACAGCTGGAGCTGCGGGCAGACAGACATACCCTGCAGCTGGAGCTGTGGGCAGACAGACAGACATACCCTGTAGCTGGAGCTGCGGGAAGACAGTCATACCCTGCAGCTGGAGCTGCGGGCAGACAGTCATACCCTGCAGCTGGAGCTGCGGGCAGACAGCCATACCCTACAGCTGGAGCTGCGGGCAGACAGCCATACCCTACAGCTAAGCTGCAGGCAGACAGTCATACCCTGCAGCTGGAGCTGCGGGCAGACAGCCATACCCTACAGCTGGAGCTGCAGGCAGTCAGACATACCCTGTTATCCCCTCTGCCAAAGCCAGCCAACACACGTAAAGACCCCCTGGCCTCTCCAATGCAGACAGGGACAGAACACCCAGAGCAGCTGCCGGAGGAGCCCTTTGAGCCCCTAACAGCCTTCACGCCCTCCAAGCTATGGTCTCCTGCAGCGGGGTATCCTCATCATACAGACAGGCAGGCAGCAGGGCCCAGCAGCTCAGACAGACCTTCACCAAGAGGCTGACCTCTGTATTTGATGAGGTGGGTGACGCAGAGTAGCCTGTTGTGGGTAATTTGTCTCTTGCCGTGGAAGCGGCGATGAGTTCGCCGCACGCCAAAAGGGGAGGTGCTGGCAAGGGAGAGATCGCAGGACGTGCCGCCAGTTCCTTTGTCACACCTTCCAGGCAGAACGAAGGGACAACTCTCCTGGGGGAGAGGGCTTCCAAGAGTACCATGCCACAGGATCTGCCTTCTCCTGACGAGCACCAGCCCCAGGTTGGTGGTGGCGTAACGTCTGCAACAGACCCAGCCAGTCTGTGGCCCGCTGGACAACGCTCCTCATTAGGGTCTGGCTCTGGAGGAGTAGAGGATGAAGAAACCAGATCAGGTCTCAAAGGACAGGCAGAGGGCGGGACGATAGAGGAGACCGCCGTCGGCGCCACCACTGCCAAGAAATCTCGAGTGAGGGCCAGACAGGGCCGGGGAGGAGGGGATGTGGAGGAGGCAAGAGTGTTAACGCAGCCACCGCAGGCCGGAGGTGATGAGCTCGGATTGGAGAAGAAGGGTACAAAGAAAAGGGGTGGAAAAAGACAAAGGAATCCTGACACAGATGGAGAGAACCCTGCAGGCACGGAGAAAGAGGAGTGGGTGGTGAAAAGACAAAGGAATCCTGACAGATGGAGAGAACCCTGCAGGCACGGAGAAAGAGGAGATGGTGGTGAAAAGTCAAAGGAATCCTGACACAGATGGAGAGAACCCTGCAGGCACGGAGAAAGAGGAGTGGGTGGTGAAAAGACAAAGGAATCCTGACACAGATGGAGAGAACCCTGCAGGCACGGAGAAAGAGGAGTGGGTGGTGAAAAGACAAAGGAATCCTGACACAGATGGAGAGAACCCTGCAGGCACGGAGAAAGAGGAGATGGGTGGTGAAAAGTCAAAGGAATCCTGACACAGATGGAGAGAACCCTGCAGGCACGGAGAAAAAGGAGTGGGTGGTGAAAAGACAAAGGAATCCTGACACAGATGGAGAGAACCCTGCAGGCACGGAGAAAGAGGAGTGGGTGGTGAAAAGACAAAGGAATCCTGACACAGATGGAGAGAACCCTGCAGGCACGGAGAAAGAGGAGAGGGTGGTGAAAAAAGAGAAGGACAGATAAAGCCCCCCAAGCGAGGAAGAAGGCTAAGACAGGTGATGGAGACGTCAGCGATCAGGAGGATGGTGATGTCACAGAGAAGGAAGTGGTGAAGCAGAAACCAAGGGTTCCACAGGAGAACCTGCTAGGAGAGGTGGATGAGGAAGACATCAAAGCTGCCAGGAACAGAGGGAGTAACACTATGAGACCTAAGTGGGTTATACTCTATATTACCCTTAGACTACTAATATATTTCAACAAATAATATTATTTATATTTACAAATTGACCTATGCACTTGCAAGAGCCCCTTTAAATACATATTCCTCATTGACTGTAATTGTCAAATAACTGGACCTTAATTTTACAAATGTAATTGTTTTGTATTAATGTGATTTTTCTGTTGCTCCATTCATCTATCCAGAAACACCAAGAACTCGGACGGTAACTTTGTGAAGATCAACCTGAAAAATAAGCCTCACGTCAAAGGATACGTATGTAGGGGCGCTGGCCTACGGAAGCAGGTAAGAAAACTTTAGTAGTAATAGCATTAGAAAATACATACAGGACCGTTATTGATTCTCTGTTTTGAGTACAGTTGAACAGCATAATGTCCCTGCCTAGGAAGACAGTATGTATATATGATATCAGCATATAGCAGCATTTGTCCTGTTTTCTCTCTGTTTCAGTTGACCATGGATAAGTTCCAGCTAAAGGGGGAGAGGTTTGGAGGGCCAGACTCAAGGTTTAGAGGGGGCTTCAGCAGAGGAGGGTTTAGAGGCAGCTTCGGAGGGTTCAAACGTCCAGGTGACAGCTGCTTCAAGTGTGGAGGCATAGGACACTGGGCTATGAACTTGAGAGGTCACAGGACACTGGGCTATGAACTGCAAGGACAGAGGTGAGAGGTCAGGACACTGGGCTATGAACTGCGAGGGCAGAGGTGTGAGTACACAGAACACTGGGCTATGAACTGCAAGGGCAGAGGTGAGAGGTCACAGGACTTACACTGAAGAATGCTACACACCAACAACTCACTATGAGCCGTAGTAGCAAAATTAGCTTGTTTAGTTGATTGGTTCTTCAGAAACTAGTCTCATTTACCACATCATGCTTATCTTTACTCATCTTTAAGTTGATATATAAAGTACTGTACTAAACGGTTTTCTTTGATGCACCGGAGGTCTGTTGAGCAAGGTCAGGTGCAACATTACAGGACATTCAGATAGAAATGTATTTTGTTCAACAGATCTGATTCTCTGTCCTATACAATAGTCATTTTTGCTCTACATGACATTTCTGTCTGCAACATTTGGTAAGTTTCTCCCTATTGAATACATCCCTGTACCCTGTGAATGTTATATATTGACTGTTATATAACCCCTATTTAACCTTTTGTGTGCCCCTCCTGTTTCCAGTTGCAGCTCCAGTAGACAGTGCTGCTGCTGATGAGGCGTCTGCGGTTGAGGAGGAGCCCTTTGAGCTGCCAACCTTGGAGGAGGTTGCCCGGGCAACAGGAACTCTGCGTTCCGAGCCTCTGGGTATGTCATTGTCACCCTGTCTGGTGATGAGATTTACTTTAGTGAAAATGTTGAGGCAGATTCTCTCTTCAATCTCAATCAAAATTTTCCCAATGTACATACCAAATGGCACCCTATTCACTATATTGTGCACTACTTTTGACCTTAGCCCTATTGGCCCTGCTCAAAAGTAGGGCTCTGTGAAGGGGATAGGGTGGCCCTGCTCAAAAGTAGGGCTCTGTGAAGGGGATAGGGTGCTATTTGGGACACGCATACTTTGAAGCATTACAATAAGCTAAATAGACACTAACTTTGTAGAAATGTGACTGATTAGATTAGAATCCTCCCCATACACTCAGTAACTTTGTTGATCCAGTTGATATAGTTTGTTGATAAGCGAGGTTCTAACAGTGTATCTGTCAGCTGTGAGTATTTCACCCAAGTCTAACTCCCTTCAGTAGCCCAGAGCATCTGTTTCACTAGTAGAAACACAACAAATAAATAAAAACAACACACACACACTTTGGGTTACAATGGGCTGTGATGTTAAAAGCAGTCTTTTATGGTGAAGGCCTCGGGCCCTGGCACAGTGTCTACCCAGCACAACAGAGTGGAAACCATCCGTCTTTCCACTCTCTGTAATACATCTCCACTCTCCACATGTCTGAACGCAGGCCCCAGACATCCCAACTGGAGATAAAACCACAACTCCAAACTCAAGCGGCTATTTAGTTTAGCTGGATACAGTCTGTACTGTAAGGCATCGGAGCCCGCAAGATGTGTCTAGCATGGACTTAAGGGGGAAAAATGTCACTGGTAAGACCAATCACGGAGGGTCCCCACGGAACGCTCAACACTCATTTTCATAGCACGCCATGTGTCCCAAATGGCACCCTGTTCCCTATATAGTGCACTACTTGTGACCAGGAAACCCATAGAGCTCTGGTCAGAAGTAGTGCACAATGTAGGGAATAGGGTGCCATTTGGGAAGCACATAGAGTGAAATGCAGCCCCACACACAGACGATGTCCAGCAAACGTTGGAGTGATTGTGCAGGCAGAAACAGAGGCCCCTCTAAACCAAGACAGAACAGGCAGACCTACAGTTTAAAACTAGATGAGCATAACAGCTCCTCCACTGTCTGGCAAAGCAATGATGTCATGCTACTAAACTAACCTGCATGCCAAAAGGTCAAAGAGCTCATGCTTGCCCCCCTGCAATTCTCTCACTCCGGTTACTTCCTCCCAGTTCCCTGCCCATAACAACAACTGATTTAGGCTCAGTTTCTCCCGACTCCAATACAAACCTCAGTCATAACAAACTCTACACCAAAGCTGACCCCTAGACCAGTGGTGGAATTAGGTCATTACAGCTCTGTACGTGAGGTCCCTCTGTCGATGGATACGTCCCAAATGACACCCTATTCCCTTTATAGTATACCCTATTCCCTTTACAGTGCACCCTGTTCTCTTTATAGTACACCCTATTCCCTTTATAGTGCACCCTATTACCTGTGTAGTACACTTTATTCTCTTTATAGTACACCCTATTCTCTTTATAGTGCACCCTATTCTCTTTATAGTACACCCTATTCCCTGTGTAGTACACTTTATTCTCTTAATGTTACACTTTATTCTCTTTATATTACACTTTATTCTCTTTATATTACACTTTATTCTCTTTATAGTGCACCCTATTCTCTTTATAGTGCACCCTAATCTCTTTATATTACACTTTATTCTCTTTATAGTGCACCCTATTCTCTTTATAGTGCACCCTATTCTCTTTATAGTACACCCTATTCCCTGTGTAGTACACTTTATTCTCTTAATGTTACACTTTATTCTCTTTATATTACACTTTATTCTCTTTATAGTACACTTTATTCTCTTTATATTACACTTTATTCTCTTTATAGTACACTTTATTCTCTTTATAGTGCACGCTATTCTCTTTATAGTGCACCCTAATCTCTTTATATTACACTTTATTCTCTTTATAGTGCACCCTATTCTCTTTATTATAGTGCACCCTATTACCTGTGTAGTACACTTTATTCTCTTTATAGTACACTTTGTTCTCTTTATAGTGCACCCTATTCTCTTTATAGTACACCCTATTCCCTGTGTAGTACACTTTATTCTCTTAATGTTACACTTTATTCTCTTTATAGTACACTTTATTCTCTTTATAGTACACTTTATTCTCTTTATAGTGCACCCTATTCTCTTTATAGTGCACCCTAATCTCTTTATATTACACTTTATTCTCTTTATAGTGCACCCTATTCTCTTTATTATAGTACACCCTATTCCCAGTGTAGTACACTTTATTCTCTTTATAGTACACTTTATTCTCTTTATAGTACACATTATTCTCTTTATAGTACACTTTATTCTCTTTAGTGCACTTTATTCTCTTTATAGTACACTTTATTCTCTTTATAGTGCACTTTATTCTCTTTATAGTGCACTTTATTCTCTTTATAGTACACTTTATTCTCTTTATAGTGCACCCTATTCCATTTACATTTTACATTGAAGTCATTTAGCAGACGCTCTTATCCAGAGCGACTTACAAATTGGTGCATTCACCTTATGACATCCAGTGGAACAGTAGTGCATCTAAATCTTTTAAGGGGGTGAGAGGGATTACTTTATCCTATCCTAGGTATTCCTTAAAGAGGTGGGGTTTCAGGTGTCTCCGGAAGGTGGTGATTGACTCCGCTGTCCTGGCGTCGTGAGGGAGTTTGTTCCCACATTGGGGGGCTAGAGCAGCGAACAGTTTTGACTGGGCTGAGCGGGAACTGTACTTCCTCAGTGGTAGGGAGGCGAGCAGGCCAGAGGTGGATGAACGCAGTGCCCTTGTTTGGGTGTAGGGCCTGATCAGAGCCTGGAGGTACTGAGGTGCCGTTCCCCTCACAGCTCCGTAGGCAAGCACCATGGTCTTGTAGCGGATGCGAGCTTCAACTGGAAGCCAGTGGAGAGAGTGGAGGAGCGGGGTGACGTGAGAGAACTTGGGAAGGTTGAACACCAGACGGGCTGCGGCGTTCTGGATGAGTTGTAGGGGTTTAATGGCACAGGCAGGGAGCCCAGCCAACAGCGAGTTGCAGTAATCCAGACGGGAGATGACAAGTGCCTGGATTAGGACCTGCGCCGCTTCCTGTGTGAGGCAGGGTCGTACTCTGCGGATGTTGTAGAGCATGAACCTACAGGAACGGGCCACCGCCTTGATGTTAGTTGAGAACGACAGGGTGTTGTCCAGGATCACGCCAAGGTTCTTAGCGCTCTGGGAGGAGGACACAATGGAGTTGTCAACCGTGATGGCGAGATCATGGAACGGGCAGTCCTTCCCCGGGAGGAAGAGCAGCTCCGTCTTGCCGAGGTTCAGCTTGAGGTGGTGATCCGTCATCCACACTGATATGTCTGCCAGACATGCAGAGATGCGATTCGCCACCTGGTCATCAGAAGGGGGAAAGGAGAAGATTAATTGTGTGTCGTCTGCATAGCAATGATAGGAGAGACCATGTGAGGTTATGACAGAGCCAAGTGACTTGGTGTATAGCGAGAATAGGAGAGGGCCTAGAACAGAGCCCTGGGGGACACCAGTGGTGAGAGCACGTGGTGTGGAGACGGATTCTCGCCACGCCACCTGGTAGGAGCGACCTGTCAGGTAGGACGCAATCCAAGCGTGGGCCGCGCCGGAGATGCCCAACTCGGAGAGGGTGGAGAGGAGGATCTGATGGTTCACAGTATCGAAGGCAGCCGATAGGTCTAGAAGGATGAGAGCAGAGGAGAGAGAGTTAGCTTTAGCAGTGCGGAGCGCCTCCGTGATACAGAGAAGAGCAGTCTCAGTTGAATGACTAGTCTTGAAACCTGACTGATTTGGATCAAGAAGGTCATTCTGAGAGAGATAGCGGGAGAGCTGGCCAAGGACGGCACGTTCAAGAGTTTTGGAGAGAAAAGAAAGAAGGGATACTGGTCTGTAGTTGTTGACATCGGAGGGATCGAGTGTAGGTTTTTTCAGAAGGGGTGCAACTCTCGCTCTCTTGAAGATGGAAGGGACGTAGCCAGCGGTCAGGGATGAGTTGATGAGCGAGGTGAGGTAAGGGAGAAGGTCTCCGGAAATGGTCTGGAGAAGAGAGGAGGGGATAGGGTCAAGCGGGCAGGTTGTTGGGCGGCCGGCCGTCACAAGACGCGAGATTTCATCTGGAGAGAGAGGGGAGAAAGAGGTCAGAGCACAGGGTAGGGCAGTGTGAGCAGAACCAGCGGTGTCGTTTGACTTAGCAAACGAGGATCGGATGTCGTCGACCTTCTTTTCAAAATGGTTGACGAAGTCATCTGCAGAGAGGGAGGGGGGGGAGGAGGATTCAGGAGGGAGGAGAAGGTTGCAAAGAGCTTCCTAGGGTTAGAGGCAGATGCTTGGAATTTAGAGTGGTAGAAAGTGGCTTTAGCAGCAGAGAGAGAAGAGGAAAATGTAGAGAGGAGGGAGTGAAAGGATGTCAGGTCCGCAGGGAGGCGAGTTTTCCTCCATTTCCGCTCGGCTGCCCGGAGCCCTGTTCTGTGAGGTCGCAATGAGTCGTCGAGCCACGGAGCGGGAGGGGAGGACCGAGCCGGCCTGGAGGATAGGGGACATAGAGAGTCAAAGGATGCAGAAAGGGAGGAGAGGAGGGTTGAGGAGGCAGAATCAGGAGATAGGTTGGAGAAGGTTTGAGCAGAGGGAAGAGATGATAGGATGAGAGAGTAGCGGGGGAGAGAGAGCGAAGGTTGGGACGGCGCGATACCATCCGAGTAGGGGCAGTGTGGGAAGTGTTGGATGAGAGCGAGAGGGAAAAGGATACAAGGCAGTGGTCGGAAACTTGGAGGGGAGTTGCAATGAGGTTAGTGGAAGAACAGCATCTAGTAAAGATGAGGTCGAGCGTATTTCCTGCCTTGTGAGTAGGGGGGGAAGGTGAGAGGGTGAGGTCAAAAGAGGAGAGGAGTGGAAAGAAGGAGGCAGAGAGGAATGAGTCAAAGGTAGACGTGGGGAGGTTAAAGTCGCCCAGAACTGTGAGAGGTGAGCCGTCCTCAGGAAAGGAGCTTATCAAGGCATCAAGCTCATTGATGAACTCTCCGAGGGAACCTGGAGGGCGATAAATGATAAGGATGTTAAGCTTGAAAGGGCTGGTAACTGTGACAGCATGGAATTCAAAGGAGGCGATAGACAGATGGGTAAGGGGAGAAAGAGAGAATGACCACTTGGGAGAGATGAGGATCCCGGTGCCACCACCCCGCTGACCAGAAGCTCTCGGGGTGTGCGAGAACACGTGGGCAGACGAAGAGAGAGCAGTAGGAGTAGCAGTGTTGTCTGTGGTGATCCATGTTTCCGTCAGTGCCAAGAAGTCGAGGGACTGGAGGGAGGCATAGGCTGAGATGAACTCTGCCTTGTTGGCCGCAGATCGGCAGTTCCAGAGGCTACCGGAGACCTGGAACTCCACGTGGGTCGTGCGCGCTGGGACCACCAGATTAGGGTGGCCGCGGCCATGCGGTGTGGAGCGTTTGTATGGTCTGTGCAGAGAGGAGAGAACAGGGATAGACAGACACATAGTTGACAGGCTACACAAGAGGCTACGCTAATGCAAAGGAGATTGAATGACAAGTGGACTACACGTCTCGAGTGTTCAGAAAGTTAAGCTTACGTAGCAAGAATCTTATTGACTAAAATGATTAAAATGATACAGTACTGCTGAAGTAGGCTAGCTGGCAGAGGCTGCGTTGTTGACTATGTAGGTCTAGCTGGCATTGGCTGCGTTGTTGACACTACACTAATCAAGTCGTTCCGCTGAGTGTAATAGTTTCTACTGTGCTGCTATTCGGGGCTAGCTGGCTAGCTAGCAGTGTTGATTACGTTACGCCATGCTAAAAGAACGACAATAGCTGGCTAGCTAACCTAGGAAATCGCTCTAGACTACACAATTATCTTTGATACAAAGACGGCTATGTAGCTAGCTATGTAGCTAGCTACGATCAAACAAATCAAGCCGTTGTACTGTAATGAAATGAAATGAAAAAATGTGATACTACCTGTGGAGCGGCGAAATGCGACCGGATTGTTGAGTGCAGAAGTTCTGTTCGGTAGACGTTGACTAGCTGTTGGCTAGCTAGCAGAGTCTCCTACGTTAAGGACGACAAATAGCTGGCTAGCTAACCTCGGTAAATTAAGATAATCACTCTAAAACTACACACTCTAAACTACACAATTATCTTGGATACGAAGACAGCAAAGACAACTATGTAGCTAGCTAACACTACACTAATCAAGTCGTTCAGTTGAGTGTAATAGTTGTGCTGCTAATCGGTAGACGGTGGACTAGCTAACGGTGGACGTTAGCTAGCTGGCTAGCTGCAGGGCAGTGTAGACTGCGTTAGGACGACGAAATACGATAATTACGCAATTATCTATGATACAAAGACGGCTATGTAGCTAGCTAAGAAGAAATTGCTAAGATTAGACAAATCAAACCGTTGTTTGTGTATTCCCTTTATAGTGCACCCTATTCTCTTTATAGTGCACCCTATTTCCAGTGTAGTACACTTTATTCTCTTTGTAGTGCACCCTATTATCTTTATAGTACACCCTATTCCCTTTATAGTACAGCCTATTATCTTTATATTACACACCATTCCCTGTATAGTACACCCTGTTCCCTGTACAGTACACCCTGTTCCCTGTACAGTACTCCCTGTTCCCTGTATAGTACTCCCTGTTCCCTGTATAGTACACCCCGTTCCCTGTATAGTACACCCCATTCCCTGTATAGTACACCCCATTCCCTGTATAGTACACCCTGTTCCCTGTATAGTACACCCTGTTCCCTGTGTAGTACACCCTGTTCCCTGTGTAGTACACCCTGTTCCCTGTATAGTACACCATGTTCCCTGTATAGTACACCCTGTTCCCTGTATAGTACACCCTGTTCCCTGTGTAGTACACCCTGTTCTCTGTATAGTACACCCTGTTCCCTGTATAGTACACCCTGTTCCCTGTATAGTACACCATGTTCCCTGTATAGTACACCCTGTTCCCTGTATAGTACACCCTGTTCCTGTATAGTACACCCTGTTCCCTGTGTAGTACACCCTGTTCCCTGTGTAGTACACCCTGTTCCCTGTATAGTACACCATGTTCCTGTATAGTACACCCTGTTCCCTGTATAGTACACCCTGTTCCCTGTGTAGTACACCCTGTTCTCTGTATAGTACACCCTGTTCCTGTATAGTACACCCTGTTCCCTGTATAGTACACCCTGTTCCCTGTATAGTACACCATGTTCCCTGTATAGTACACCATGTTCCCTGTATAGTACACCCTGTTCCCTGTATAGTACACCATGTTCTCTGTATAGTACACCCTGTTCCCTGTGTAGTACACCATGTTCCCTGTATAGTACACCCTGTTCCCTGTATAGTACACCCTGTTCCCTGTGTAGTACACCCTGTTCTCTGTATAGTACACCCTGTTCCCTGTATAGTACACCCTGTTCCCTGTATAGTACACCCTGTTCCGTGTATAGTACACCCTGTTCCCTGTATAGTACACCCTGTTCCCTGTATAGTACACCCTGTTCCCTGTATAGTACACCCTGTTCCCTGTATAGTACACCCTGTTCCCTGTATAGTACACCATGTTCCCTGTATAGTACACCCTGTTCCCTGTATAGTACACCCTGTTCCCTGTATAGTACACCCTGTTCCCTGTATAGTACACCATGTTCCTGTATAGTACACCCTGTTCCCTGTGTAGTACACCCTGTTCCCTGTATAGTACACACTGTTCCCTGTATAGTACACCCTGTTCCCTGTATAGTACACCCTGTTCTCTGTATAGTACACCCTGTTCTCTGTATAGTACACCCTGTTCTCTGTGTAGTACACCCTGTTCCCTGTGTAGTACACCCTGTTCCCTGTATAGTACACCCTGTTCCCTGTATAGTACACCCTGTTCCCTGTATAGTACACCCTGTTCCCTGTATAGTACACCCTGTTCTCTGTATAGTACACCCTGTTCCCTGTATAGTACACCATGTTCCCTATATAGTACACCCTGTTCCCTGTGTAGTACACACTGTTCTCTGTATAGTACACCCTGTTCCCTGTATAGTACACCCTGTTCCCTGTGTAGTACACACTGTTGTCTGTATTGTACACCCTGTTCCCTGTGTAGTACACCCTGTTCCCTGTATAGTACACCCTGTTCCCTGTATAGTACACCCTGTTCCCTGTATAGTACACCCTGTTCCCTGTACAGTACACCCTGTTCCCTGTATAGTACTCCCTGTTCCCTGTATAGTACACCCTGTTCCCTGTATAGTACACCCTGTTCCCTGTATAGTACACCATGTTCCCTGTATAGTACACCCTGTTCTCTGTATAGTACACCCTGTTCCCTGTATAGTACACCCTGTTCCCTGTATAGTACACCCTGTTCCCTGTATAGTACACCATGTTCCCTGTATAGTACACCCTGTTCTCTGTATAGTACACCCTGTTCCCTGTATAGTACACCCTGTTCCCTGTATAGTACACCCTGTTCCCTGTATAGTACACCATGTTCCCTGTGTAGTACACCCTGTTCCCTGTGTAGTACACCCTGTTCCCTGTGTAGTACACCCTGTTCCCTGTATAGTACACCCTGTTCCCTGTATAGTACACCCTGTTCCCTGTATAGTACACCCTGTTCCCTGTATAGTACACCATGTTCCCTGTATAGTACACCCTGTTCCCTGTGTAGTACACCCTGTTCCCTGTGTAGTACACCCTGTTCCCTGTATAGTACACCCTGTTCCCTGTATAGTACTCCCTGTACTTTTTATAATTGTAAAATAAAGGGAATAGGGTAACATTTGGGCCGTAACCTGCCTATCTCTGTTACACAGTGGCACCCCCCAGTGTTAAAGAGGAGAATGAGTGTCAGGGAGAGAAGCAGCAGGAGGATGGTGATGAGGTCTTGTTGAATGTGATCAGGCCAGACTACAAACGCCCTCCTTCTCCGCACCCCATGCAGCCCCTCTACCCCCTAGGGGAGGACGGAAAAGTGCAAGGTACCCAGTTTTTTTGTTTTTTTGTTGTAAATACAACTATTCAATTAATTGTTTCTAGGCCTAGTATCTGTAAAGCACAACTGCTTATGTAAAAAGAGCTTTATAAAATACATTTGATTTAGTTGATTGATTCAGCGAATCAAATAACTAGTACAGTAGGGTTTATATACCTATTTTCTTACTTTATTTCTGCAGTGGCGCGTTCTGAAGTTTCTGAAGCACTCAAAGACTTTGGGTACAAGTCTTTCAGACCAGGGCAGGAACAGGCCATCATGAGAATTCTATCAGGTATGCAGATAGAGGGTAAAACACAGTGAACAGAATTATACAGTACTTAATTTACTACCTCGGTAAATTGATATTGTCCAGATCGAACAAGTGGTCGCTTCCTCACATCCAGATTTGTGTTTGTTACAAGCATGATGCTCACTTTGTGTGTGTGTCCCTCCAGGTCTGTCAACTCTAGTGGTGCTCTCCACAGGCATGGGGAAGTCTCTGTGCTACCAGCTGCCTGCCTACCTCTATGCCCAGAGGTCCAACAGTATCACTCTTGTGGTATCACCACTGGTATGTCTTATGGACGATCAGGTAACATATCTGTCCCCTAGTTGTACAACACATTATTGATACGGACACTGTCTTGTGAATGTCTCAATAAAGGTCATTGGATGAAATACTGACAGTAAATGATTTTGTCTCCTTAGCTATCTGGACTCCCATCCAAACTGAAAGCAGCTGCCATTCCCTCCAATATGTCTAAAAAAAACAGAGGGAGGCAACCATTGAAAAGGTTCTGACATCCGATTACAATCTGCCGAGTTAAACTACGCTCTATCTAGTCCTAAACATCGACTTCCTCTCTATTTTTGCATAACATTTATATATTTCAGACTTGAACTGAATTAAATATGCCACACGCTTTTATCCAAACCGACTTAGTTAATCTTGCTCTACCATACCAACTGAGCTGTTGATCATGTTGATCTGATGTCTTTTTGCTCATGTATAACCTGTCTGTGTCATCTGTCTGTGTCATCTGTCTGTGTGATGCCATGAAGCTGCTACTACAATGGTGTCAGTCATATTTGCATTGATGTTGGTGGTGATTTTCATGACAATAAAGTTTCCTGATTTGATTGTATATGCTTTGGGTATCTCTGTCTGTGTGTTCCCTCCAGGTTAAGGCAGGTGAGGTCCATTTCCTGCTCCTGTCCCCTGAGGCGTTGGTAGGTGGAGGTCACTCTGGCTTTGGCGGTCTGCCCCCAGCTGACAAGCTCCCCCGGGTGGCCTTTGCCTGTATTGACGAGGCCCACTGTGTCTCAGAGTGGTGCCACAACTTCAGGCCCTGCTACCTGCGTCTCTGCAGGGTGAGATCTGGTCATTGACCACCCAATATATGATAAACAGCAACTGTCAAGTAAGTGTCAGATCAGAGAAGAGCAGAAGCTCTGTTCTTTCCACTTAGTTTCCATGTCTGCAAATGAACCATTGTAACTCACTCAGGAATCTCTAAATCCACTCTCAACTCACAAAACAAGCAAAACCAAAGATTTTTGGTAGGAGCAAATGATATGTCATCTCTTCTGTCATATATAGAACCGCCAATGGCCTCTTTGTGTATAAAACATTTATTAACTCATTTAAAATGAATATAATAACTCAATGTTTTTTAAGTCCTTTCCTAAATTAGGAGCATGTCTCTTACCATTATAGCTGTACATGGTTACACACATACAGTAAATGCCATTCTTCCCCTCAGTATTAAAGTGCCCTCTTAGTGTATGTTCAGTCTCCTAGGTGTTGAGGGACTGTCCAGGTCATCTACACACCGCTAGACGATATTAGCCTGCTGAGCTAAAGCCTAGGCATTACTAGTCAGTCTTCAGGTCTCAGGTAGGTTTTTAACTGAACCACCTCTGTTCCATCTCCTAGGTGTTGAGGGACCCTCTGGGCGTGCGTTGCCTGCTGGGTCTGACTGCCACCGCCACCCTGTCCACAGCCCTCGACATCGCTCAACACCTGGACATCACTGATCAGGACGGTATCGCTGTCCGCTCGGCCGCCGTGCCTGACAACCTGCAGCTGTCTGTCTCCATGGACCGAGACAAGGACTAGGTTGGATAGCAACGTGCACACACACACACACACACACACATACGATTGAGGTTAGGGGTGTGTTGACATGCAAATACTCGTAATCGTATCCATAAATTAACAGTTGATAGGCAGATCAAATGATACTTGTAATTGGAAAAAAATTAAGTGTTTTAATATTCCTAAATAGATGTTGGAAAAATACCTCCCTGTACATTCTCACTGCAAAAAAGCTGCAGATTAGTAGCAGCGAGCGGAGAGGTGTGTGTCTGTCCTCCACTTCCAGCGGGCAGCCAAGTTTGCTGTTACTTAGTCAGAATGCTTGCCAATGTTTCATATTTTTCCCCTAACCTTGCCCCACTTGTTAGATATTATGCTCATTGATATATTGATAGCAAACCGCCCTTACGGTGTGATTAATCATAGTGGGTGGCAGCAGCAATCTAAATGATCAGACCAGAAACATGATTCTTAATTTTCTAAATCGGTCAGTGGGGTCTTTCTCATGATCATGTGAAATTATGAAGTGAGTGAACGGGGAAATACAGATTCACTCTATCCAATCAGAGCAGCAGGATCAATGTACAGCCCGCCCTTCTCTTTACCGACAGGCAAACTAGCATGCACATGACTGGCTCTATTTTTGTCATTTTTACCCCCTTTTTTCATGATATTAAATTGGTAGTTACAGTCTTGTCCCATCGCTGCAACTCCCGTACGGACTCAGGAGAGGCAAAGGTCGAGAGCCGCGCGTCCTCCGAAACATGACCCTGCCAAGCCACACTGCTTCTTGACACAATGCCCGCTTAACCAGGAAGCCAGCCGCACCAATGTGTTGGAGGAAACGCCGTACAACTGGCGACCGTGTCAGAGTGCATGCGCCCCGGCCCCCCACAAGGAGTCTCTAGAGTGCGATGGGACAAGGACTTCCCGGCCGGCCAAACCCTCCCCTAACCCGGATGACGCTGGGCCAATTGTGCACCACCTCATAGGTCTCCTGGTTGTGGCCGGCTGCGACACAGCCTGGGATCGAACCCGGGTGACGCCTATTGCACTGCGATGCAGTGCCTTAGACCGCTGCGCCACTCGGGAGGCCCGACTGACTCAAGGACAGAACGTATAGTTTAGAAACTGTGACTGACTGACATGAGAAACATACTTGGATTATGGATAATTACAAAAAATACTTGTATCCAGAAAATGTCCCATATCTGTTATGATACTCATTTTGTCTGACTACTCTGCACACCCTTAGTTGAGGTGTTTAGTGTAGTGAAACATTCAAAATGTTCAGAACCTAAAACTGTAGTAGATAGATCTGACATCATTCACTATTTTACATCAGAAATGTATTGTAGAACAGATACTCAAATTCAATCAATCAAATGTATTTATAAAGCCCTTCTTACATCAGCTGATGTCACAGTGCTGTACAAAAACCCAGTGACTCAAGCCACTCAAGTGACGCACCCCTCCTAGGGACGTCATGGAAGAGCACCAGTAAGCCAGTGACTCAGCCCCTGTAATAGGGTTAGAGGCAGAGAATCCCAGTGGAAAGAGGGGAACCGGCCAGGCAGAGACAGCAAGGGCAGTTCGTTGCTCCAGTGCCTTTCCGTTCACCTTCACACTCCTGGGCCAGACTACACTCAATCATAGGACCTACTGAAGAGATGAGTCTTCAATAAAGACTTAAAGGTTGATATCTGCAACATTTGTGAGTGTGTATGCTGTGTAGGCCAGGATGCAAATATGTGTTTTCTTCCAAAGACTTTGATCATTTGATTGAGTCTGCTTGGATGGAGTTTTCAATCTGGGACTATGTCATCGCTCATCCGTTCCTTAGGCCAGGCAAGCCCAATCAAGCAGAGCTAAACTATTTGAAAGAAAACTAATAGGGTGCGTTTGTAAATTCACTGTCTACTCCGATTTCAGAGCACTCTCGTCTGAGTGTACCAGAGCGCAGAATAACTGATGAATTTACTAACGCTCAACACCCGTTGAATAAGGTCGGCAAAAAATATTTCCAGCAGCACAGTTTCAGTCGCCAACACTCTGGATAACATGAAAACAGCCTAACCAGCACTGCTAAAATGGTCAGAGTGAGGTGAGTTCATTTTTTTGTCTGGAAGTAGCTAGCCAACTTTAGCCAGGTAGCTTGGGTGCTTGAGGTCAGAATGCTTGGATCAACCCTACTCCTCTGCCAGATCATCCAGTTTTCCCCCCTGAGAGTGAAACGCTCTGAATTTATGAACGGACAATCTGACAACGCTCTAAATTTACGAATGCCCAGAGCACACTCTGGCACTCCAGAGTGAATCTACGAATGCCCAGAGCACACTCTGGCACTCCAGAGTGAATTTACGAATGCCCAGAGCACACTCTGGCACTCCAGAGTGAATTTACGAATGCCCAGAGCACACTCTGGCACTCCAGAGTGAATTTACGAATGCCCAGAGCACACTCACGACACACCCATAGTATCAGGATCGTTACAATTGCACCTAGAAATAGATGAAAAGGTATGAGCACATGGCGAGTTGTGATCTATATCAAAAAATAAATGCTGCTGTAGCTATTTTAAAAGGATTTCTGCTGTTCTGTTTCATAACTGGTCGCTAATCACATAAAGAACTATGTGGAGTCCTATATATGTCTTAGGTCTCTCTTTATGTAGTGTTGTGGTGTCTCTCTTGTCGTGATTTGTGTTTAGCCCTATATTTGTGTTTATTTTAATCTCAGCCCCCGTCCCCGCAGGTGGCCTTTTGCCTTTTGGTAGGCCGTCATTGTAAATAATAATTTGTTCTTATCTGTCTTCCCTAGTTAAATAAAATACAAATATATATCCCAACTTGCACACGGCAATAGTGAGTGAATTGCTGAAAGAGGGGGGGGAGCGAACTCCTGACTTGGAACTCTGTCAGAAACTTGTGCATCTTTCTAGAGTGCTGACTTTACGACCTGAAGATCACTGACATCATGGTTTTCCCGAGCTCCCAATTGTCTTGAAAGCACCAAGACATGCCAGTTCCCCATACCACGGTAACCTCCCACCTTTTTAAAGGGGAAGCTGAAAATGTGTCTCACCTAAGTGACTCAAATGTTTGAGAATACATTGTGCTTGATTGAGCATGGAACACTCCAAAAACCTTTTATTCATTAACTTTTTGTCATTTCTTATCATAAAAACACTCTTCCTCAAATACTTTCATTCTGCTCCTAAATGTCTTTGTGTGCTCTTACATTTTTCAACTTAAAAAAATGTAAAAAATAATGTCAGCATAGAGCCCTGAGTATTTGAACCCAGGTTTGATGCTGCGTGTGCCTTTCCCCTGTCTAGGCCCTGGTGTCTCTGTTGAAGGGAGAGAGGTTCGGGTCTCTGGAGTCCGTCATCGTCTACTGCACCAGGAGAGATGAGGCCACCCGTATATCTGCCCTGCTCAGGATCTGCCTCCAGGGGGTGGTGTTGTCATCTTCCTCCTGGCTGGCAACCCTATAGGGAAGAAGAAGAAAGTTTTGGGTACCTATCTATTTGCGTTTGGCTTGATGACAATAGATTAGCAGTTTTGAAGCACTTGTACTATGAGACACTTTGTTGAATACGGGCCCTGACCTCTCTCTGCTGTGTTTCCTCAGCCAGGAAGAAGATCCGTAAGCCTCTGAAGTGGATGGCTGAGTCCTACCACGCCAGCATGTCGTCATCCGAGCGTCATCGTGTCCAGAACAGCTTCATGTGTGGAGAACTGCGCATGGTGGTTGCCACGGTAGCCTTCAGCATGGGCCTGGACAAGTCGGACGTGCGCGGCATCGTGCACTACGACATGCCCAAGAGCTTTGAGAGCTACGTGCAGGAGATCGGGAGGGCAGGGAGAGACGGAGTACCGGCCCACTGTCATCTCTTCCTGGATCCTGAGGTGAGGTTTCTCAAGATTGTTATTTTTCTCTCTCTAGCTCTCCAGCTCTCTCTCTCTCTCTCGTATTTTTTTGGTTGGATGTACAATATTTTACACTTTTATTCAACATCACTGTAATCCTACATTCTTGTCTGCTGTGGTTGTAGGGAGGGGACCTGCATGAGTTGCGGAGGCACATCTATGCAGATACGGTGGACTACTACACTGTGAAGAAGCTGGTGCAGAAGGTGTTTCCTCCCTGGAAGTGCAGCCAGGTCTACCAGAAGTAGCAGCATCTAGCCAGTGTAATGTTGACATACTTATGTATTCTTTCCCCATTCTCTCCATCTACACTCATTATATGAACCCTAATTAAAGGTCCACTGAAACCTGATTTATTTATTTTATTTTGTGTTTTATATATATTTCCACACTATGAGGTTGGAATACTTCTGTGAAATTGTGATGATAATGCCCTTTTTAGTATAAGAGCTGTTTGGGGAAAAACACCTGCAATTTCAGCCTGTTTTGGTGGGATGGAGTTTTGGCCTGCCTGGTGAAGTCACCAAATTAGTTAACCGGCCAATAAGAGAGTTCCAAACCTCTCTGCCAAGAGTTTGTTTTCCGTTTTTCCCTACCCACTCAGACTAGCTAAATTCTTCCTTGAGAAATTGCATTCACAGCAAGGTACTTAATTGTTACCCATAAATGATTAGATATTAAAATGAAAAGGGCTGCATTGGATCTTTAAGACATAAAAAAAAGCTAAACTTAATTTCGAATTCATGTCAAAATGTTTATTTTAACAAGTTTTATTGCACCATTGAATTCCTTCATTGTAATGTAATTTGTCTCTGTGTAGGACATAAACCAAGCATATCTTTTTGAGGAGTTGTTCTCATTTCTTTCACGCTTTCTTAGGCTCTGGAGGAGGTTGACGACTCCGAGATGATGGAACTGATGGACACCTGTGATGAGACCTCTGCTGCAGCACCAGAACAAACAAAGACACCCCCTTTGAGCAGTTGGAACAGGCCAAAGTCCCTACTGAGGACAAGGATGTACCAACTCTTCAACCATCAGAGGGGAAGCAGAAAGAACCACCAGAGTTGAGTGTTCCACTTCCCCGGAGAGGGGATGGCGAACAGGAAGAGGAGGAGGGGCCAGGGGGAGGTGATGATTGGCCCACGACTAGGGTGTGTCACACCCATGAGAGGGCCATCCCTATGCAGGACACTGTGGAAGCCCTGGACATCACTGAGGAAGGTGAGTACCTCACTATACCTAACACAGGACAGGTGAAATGTCTTGTCTGTTGTTTAATTCAATAAAACGGTCAATTGTGTCACTCAGATAATTGATTCAAGGATCAGAAAACAGTAAATATGTAATTAGAATGAAATCCCAGTTTAATGTATCTTTTTCTGTCAAGACCAGTGCCCTTCAGACATCAGAGTAACAATGTAACTTGTAAGTCATTGTAAGTCAAAGACTGTCCCCTCTGTCTCTGTGTGTCTCTGTGTGTCTGTCAGGTTTGGAGACTCTGCTGTGCTACCTGGAGCTGCACCGTCAGCAGTGGGTAGAGCTGCTCCACCCCACCCTCTCCGTCTGTAAGATGGTCAGCTCTGCAAACTCACCAAGATGTAGGGCAACATCACAACACCCGGCTCATGTTCATTCATTAGGGCACACCGTATATATTTATTTTTAAACTGTGTGCATTTTCAGTTTGCAGAACCTCGACAAGTACTGCAAACTCACTCTGAACACCTGGCCAGTCTGTTACAGTAGACTGTTTACCTCTAAGAAACAAAGTCGTGTTGGATAGGTTGTGTTTGTGTTTAGTATGTAGGTGTGTATTATTTGCTCATGTGACGTTTTTGTGGTCAAGTAAAGTCAGGTACGTTTGTCATGTGGTTTGTTATTTTCATGTTCAGGCAATAGATTACTAATGTTCACCAGGTGCTTAAACCGCTTTGCTGTAGATAAGTAATGTTTATGGTGAGGGGTGTTGATGATGGGTGTGTGCCGTCTGATTGGCAGCTGCCCACCTGTTGCCGTGGTGTTGGCCCGGAAATGGATGGCAGGGGAGCGAGTGGAGGCTTGTGATTTGCTGGACTTTGACGTGGTGGAGGTGGCAGACACTATGGGCTGGCAGCTGGGTCTGGTGAAGAGAGGTCTCAGACAACTACAATGGGCCACAAACGTGTGTGTGTGTGTGTGTGTTTTCTATAGTTGAAAAAATGCAATTTACAGTGGAGCATAGTCAAAAATGTGTATCACACACAATTGTGTGCACTGGTTATTACAATGTGTGTTAATAAACCATAGTGAGTCACATTCTGCCTGAATAAGTGTTACATTTTGATTAAAATTCATTCAAGATAAATAATTATACGTCTATCTCCGTATCATATATATCCTGTCTTGTGGAGTTGTCCAACCTGTCCTTCATAGGGTATATCCTGTCTTCCAGGAGTCTTGGTGGAGTTGTCCAACCTGTCCTTCATAGGGTATATCCTGTCTTCCAGGAGTCTTGGTGGAGTTGTCCAACCTGTCCTTCATAGGGTATATCCTGTCTTCCAGGAGTCTTGGTGGAGTTGTCCAACCTGTCCTTCATAGGGTATATCCTGTCTTCTAGGAGTCTTGGTGGAGTTGTCCAACCTGTCCTTCATAGGGTATATCCTGTCTTCCAGGAGTCTTGGTGGAGTTGTCCAACCTGTCCTTCATATCCTGTCTTCCAGGAGTCTTGGTGGAGTTGTCCAACCTGTCCTTCTATTTTCGTTCCTACGGTGACTTGACCCCGGTCGAGATGGACCGAGTGTGTGAGTTCCTGCATGGCAGAGTGGTGGCCCAGGAGAGCACCAAGCTGTACCAGCTCAAAGCCTGCACTATATACCACTATTAAGAACTCTAACCAGCACTAGACTACACAAATATAGCACCAAATTGTATCATAGAGGAGCATCTAAAAGGTACTGAAGAGGCTCCTGGTTACCAGAGTTACATGGCCTGATAGGCCTGTTATTGTAGCTCTTAACCCGATGGTGCTTGGAGTATGTTTAAAGACATTGATATTTCTAGATCAGTTTATGCAACTGTGCATCTTTTGGATGTTGTGTTTATTACTCTTTTTGCGTAGTGTTTTTGATAAGGTCACACTGTATGCCGCTCTGCAGTGTCGCATACAAGAGCTGCACTCTCTGCACGGACGAGCGGCGAAGCCTGAAGCAGCAAGGGCTTCTGGGGGATTACTTTGACAAGAGGAGAGACCTGGACCTGAGCAGGAAGTTCTAGGAAGAGAAGGATGGAGAGGATGAGGAGGTGTTGATGAAATGCAAGGTTTGTTTCTCATAAGATTCCGTGATGTTTTTTACTGGCTGTAAGTGAAGCTAATGCCTTGATCTAATACTAAACTTAAAGAAGTACCCTTACTACTGAAAAATATATGGCACATGGAAACCAAACGAGGGGGGTCTATGGTGATAGGTGGGATGGGCTGAGAGTGGCTGAGGGGTGGGATTACAGAGCTGAGGTCTATGGGGATAGTTGTGATGGGCTGAGAGTGGCTGAGGGGTGGGATTACAGAGCTGAGGTCTATGATGATAGTTGTGATGGGCTGAGGGGTGGGATTACAGAGCTGAGGTCAATGGTGATAGGTGGGATGGGCTGAGAGGGACTGAGGGGTGGGATTACAGAGCTGAGGTCTATGGTGATAGTTGTGATGGGCTGAGAGTGGCTGAGGGGTGGGATTACAGAGCTGAGGTCAATGGTGATAGGTGGGATGGGCTGAGAGGGACTGAGGGGTGTGATTACAGAGCTGAGGTCTATGGTGATAGTTGTGATGGGCTGAGAGGGACTGAGGGGTGGGATTACAGAGCTGAGGTCTATGGTGATAGTTGTGATGGGCTGAGAGTGGCTGAGGGGTGGGATTACAGAGCTGAGGTCTATGGTGATAGTTGTGATGGGCTGAGAGTGGCTGAGGGGTGGGATTACAGAGCTGAGGTCTATGGTGATAGTTGTGATGGGCTGAGAGTGGCTGAGGGGTGGGATTACAGAGCTGAGGTCTATGGTGATAGTTGTGATGGGCTGAGAGGGACTGAGGGGTGGGATTACAGAGCTGAGGTCTATGGTGATAGTTGTGATGGGCTGAGAGGGACTGAGGGGTGGGATTACAGAGCTGAGGTCTATGGTGATAGTTGTGATGGGCTGAGAGTGGCTGAGGGGTGGGATTACAGAGCTGAGGTCTATGGTGATAGTTGTGATGGGCTGAGAGGGACTGAGGGGTGGGATTACAGAGCTGAGGTCTATGGTGATAGTTGTGATGGGCTGAGAGGGACTGAGGGGTGGGATTACAGAGCTGAGGTCTATGGTGATAGTTGTGATGGGCTGAGAGTGGCTGAGGGGTGGGATTACAGAGCTGAGGTCTATGGTGATAGTTGTGATGGGCTGAGAGGGACTGAGGGGTGGGATTACAGAGCTGAGGTCTATGGTGATAGTTGTGATGGGCTGAGAGTGGCTGAGGGGTGGGATTACAGAGCTGAGGTCTATGGTGATAGTTGTGATGGGCTGAGAGTGGCTGAGGGGTGGGATTACAGAGCTGAGGTCTATGGTGATAGTTGTGATGGGCTGAGAGTGGCTGAGGGGTGGGATTACAGAGCTGAGGTCTATGGTGATAGTTGTGATGGGCTGAGAGTGGCTGAGGGGTGGGATTACAGAGTTTATGTTTGGTAATGTATTATTGTTATGTGATTTCTGTATATAAGTACTGTGTATGTAAAATGTATGTATATGTAGCAGAAAATTTGAAGAGGGGTGTTGGTGGAGGGGCTAATAAAAAAAATAGAAAATAAAAATGTTTTAACCCGATAATTTACATTTACATTTAAGTCATTTAGCAGACGCTCTTATCCAGAGCGACTTACAAATTGGTGCATTCACCTTATGACCTCCAGTGGAACAGTAGTGCATCTAAATCTTTTCAGGGGGAGGGGGGGTGAGAGGGATTACTTTATCCTATCCTAGGTATTCCTTAAAGAGGTGGGGTTTCAGGTGTCTCCGGAAGGTGGTGATTGACTCCGCTGTCCTGGCGTCGTGAGGGAGTTTGTTCCACCATTGGGGGGCCAGAGCAGCGAACAGTTTTGACTGGGCTGAGCGGGAACTGTACTTCCTCAGTGGTAGGGAGGCGAGCAGGCCAGAGGTGGATGAACGCAGTGCCCTTGTTTGGGTGTAGGGCCTGATCAGAGCCTGGAGGTACTGAGGTGCCGTTCCCCTCACAGCTCCGTAGGCAAGCACCATGGTCTTGTAGCGGATGCGAGCTTCAACTGGAAGCCAGTGGAGGGAGCGGAGGAGCGGGGTGACGTGAGAGAACTTGGGAAGGTTGAACACCAGACGGGCTGCGGCGTTCTGGATGAGTTGTAGGGGTTTAATGGCACAGGCAGGGAGCCCAGCCAACAGCGAGTTGCAGTAATCCAGACGGGAGATGACAAGTGCCTGGATTAGGACCTGCGCCGCTTCCTGTGTGAGGCAGGGTCGTACTCTGCGGATGTTGTAGAGCATGAACCTACAGGAACGGGCCACCGCCTTGATGTTAGTTGAGAACGACAGGGTGTTGTCCAGGATCACGCCAAGGTTCTTAGCGCTCTGGGAGGAGGACACAATGGAGTTGTCAACCGTGATGGCGAGATCATGGAACGGGCAGTCCTTCCCCGGGAGGAAGAGCAGTTCCGTCTTGCCGAGGTTCAGCTTGAGGTGGTGATCCGTCATCCACACGGATATGTCTGCCAGACATGCAGAGATGCGATTCGCCACCTGGTCATCAGAAGGGGGAAAGGAGAAGATTAATTGTGTGTCGTCTGCATAGCAATGATAGGAGAGACCATGTGAGGTTATGACAGAGCCAAGTGACTTGGTGTATAGCGAGAATAGGAGAGGGCCTAGAACAGAGCCCTGGGGGACACCAGTGGTGAGAGCACGTGGTGTGGAGACGGATTCTCGCCACGCCACCTGGTAGGAGCGACCTGTCAGGTAGGACGCAATCCAAGCGTGGGCCGCGCCGGAGATGCCCAACTCGGAGAGGGTGGAGAGGAGGATCTGATGGTTCACAGTATCGAAGGCAGCCGATAGGTCTAGAAGGATGAGAGCAGAGGAGAGAGAGTTAGCTTTAGCAGTGCGGAGCGCCTCCGTGATACAGAGAAGAGCAGTCTCAGTTGAATGACTAGTCTTGAAACCTGACTGATTTGGATCAAGAAGGTCATTCTGAGAGAGATAGCGGGAGAGCTGGCCAAGGACGGCACGTTCAAGAGTTTTGGAGAGAAAAGAAAGAAGGGATACTGGTCTGTAGTTGTTGACATCGGAGGGATCGAGTGTAGGTTTTTTCAGAAGGGGTGCAACTCTCGCTCTCTTGAAGACGGAAGGGACGTAGCCAGCGGTCAGGGATGAGTTGATGAGCGAGGTGAGGTAAGGGAGGAGGTCTCCGGAAATGGTCTGGAGAAGAGAGGAGGGGATAGGGTCAAGCGGGCAGGTTGTAGGGGGCCGGCCGTCACAAGACGCGAGATTTCATCTGGAGAGAGAGGGGAGAAAGAGGTCAGAGCACAGGGTAGGGCAGTGTGAGCAGAACCAGCGGTGTCGTTTGACTTAGCAAACGAGGATCGGATGTCGTCGACCTTCTTTTCAAAATGGTTGACGAAGTCATCTGCAGAGAGGGAGGAGGGGGGGGGAGGGGGAGGAGGATTCAGGAGGGAGGAGAAGGTTGCAAAGAGCTTCCTAGGGTTAGAGGCAGATGCTTGGAATTTAGAGTGGTAGAAAGTGGCTTTAGCAGCAGAGAGAGAAGAGGAAAATGTAGAGAGGAGGGAGTGAAAGGATGTCAGGTCCGCAGGGAGGCGAGTTTTCCTCCATTTCCGCTCGGCTGCCCGGAGCCCTGTCCTGTTCTAACCTAATAGAGATAAATCTGGGCCATCGCATTTTTAGAGTAACGTAGTTAGTTTAGAATATTTTGAACACTTTATATTGTATATCCTCTACTTTAAATATGTTTATTATATACTTTTTTAATGATGTATAATTGTTTTGTTTTTACTGTATCTATACCACAGAAGGCTGATGAGGGGAGGACAGCTCATTTGAATGGAAACCATGTGTGATTTACAGTGCATTCAGAAAGTATTCAGACCCCGAGACTTTTTCCACATTTTGATATATTACAGCCTTATTGTAAAATGGATGAAATAATACATTTTCCTCATCAATCTACACACAATACCCCATAATGACAAAGTGAAACAGGTTTTTAGACATTTTGGCACATTTATCAACATTTAAAAAAACAGAAATACCTTATTTGCATTCAGACCCTTTGTTATGAGACTCGAAATTCAGCTCAGGTGCATCCTGTTTCCATTGATTATCTTTGAGATGTTTCTACAACTGGAATGGAGTCCACCTGTGTTAAATTCAATTGATTGGACAAGATTTGGAAAGGCACACACCTGTCTATATAAGGTCTCACAGTGCATGGCAGAGCAAAAACCAAGCCATGAAGTCGAAGGTACTGTCTGTAGAGCTCCGAGACAGGATTGTGTCGAGGCACAGATCTGGGGAAGGATACCGAAAAATGTCTGCACCATTGAAGGTCCCCAAGAACAGATTGACCTCATTCATAAATGGAAGAAGTTTGGAACCACCAAGACTCTTCCTAGAGCTGGCTGCCCAGGCCAAACTGAGCAATCGGGGGAGGTGATGGTAACTTTGACAGAGCTCCAGAGTTCCTCTGTGGAAATGGGAGAACCTTCCATGCAGCACTACACCAATCAGGCCTTTATGTTACAGTGGCCAGATGGAAACCACTCCTCACTAAAAGGCACATGACAGCCCGCTTGGAGTTTGCCAAAAGGCACCTAAAGACTCTCAGACCGTGAGAAACAAGATTCTCTGGTCTGACGAAACCAAGATTTAACACTTTTTTGCCTGAATGCCAAGCGTCACGTCTGGAGGAAACCTGGCACCATCCCTACGGTAAATCCCTGCTGTAGGGATTTTTTTCAGCGGCAGGGACTGTGAGACTTGTCAGGATCGAGGGAAAGATGAATGGAGCAAAGTACAGCGAGGTCCTTGATGAAAACCTGCTCCAGAGCACTCAGGACCTCAGACTGGGGTGAAGGTTCACCTTCCAACATGAAAACGATCCTAAGCAAAGACAACACAGGTGTGGCTTCGGGACAAGTCTCTGAATGTCCTTGAGTGGCCCAGCCAGAGCCCGGACTTGAAGCTGATCTAACATCTCTAGAGAGACCTGAAAATAGCTGTGCAGCGACGCTCCTCATCCAACCTGACAGAGCTTGAGAGGATCTGTGTAGAAGAATGGGATAAACTCCCCAAATACAGGTGTGCCAAGCTGGTGGTGTCATACCCGAGAAGACTCAAGGCTGTAATAGCTGCCAAAGGTGCTTCAACAAAGTACTGAGTAAAGGGTCTGAATACTTGTGTAAATGTGATGTTTCTGTTTTTTATTTGTAATACATTTGCTATAAACATTTCTATAAACCTGTTTTTGCTTTGTCATTATGGGGTATTGTGTGTAGATTGATGAAGGGAGGGAAATTATTTAATCCTTTTTAGAATAAGGCTGTAACTTAACAAAATGTGGAAAAAGTCAAGGGGTCTGAATACTTTCTGAATGTACTGTATATGATACCATTCCACTCATTCTGCTCCAGCCATTACCACGTGCCTGTCCTCCCCAATTAAGGTGCCACCAACATCCTGTGATCTATACTGTATGTAGATTGTGTAAATTACTTGGTCTAAATTCCATCTGTAGGGGGGGCCTACTGGGTGGCGCAGTGGTCTAGGGCACTGCATTGCAGTGGAAAATGATGGTGGCCACACAAAATATTGACACTTTGGGCCCAATTTGGTCATTTTCACTTCGGGGTGTACTCACTTTTGTTGCCAGTGGTTTAGACATTAATGGCTGTGTGTTGAGTTATTTTGAGGGGACAGCAAATTTACACTGTTATACAAGCTGTACACTCACTACTTTACATTGTAGCAAAGTGTCATTTCTTCAGTGTTGTCACATGAAAAGATATACTCAAATATTTACAAAAATGTGAGGGGTGTACTCACTTTTGTGATATACTGTATATACCACTAGAACATATGTCCCATCACATGTCAATTATTTTGATACATTTTGATGTGATTTCCATAACATTTCACAGTTTTCTTTCCACAAATGTTCCCTACCATTGAAGCACAATGTTGCATTTTTGAAACGTTTCCAGAAAATTGTACTACACATTTGAGAAGAAAAATCAGATTATTGTCATAATCAGAGGCCTAATACAAGTATTTCTGAAGGGTAGTAACATTAATTCCTCGCTTGGGTCTCACAGGGTTAAGGAAATGGATGGCTGGAATGAGGAAGTTCAAATATGAACCTACAAATGTGACTCCCATTGTATAAACATTGATTTATATATTCAAGATTACTCTTTAGTTAATATGTATTCAAGATTACGCTTATTCGATTTTGAAGCGTCTGCGCCAGCAATTTATTTGACTAAGCTGGTCAATGTTGGGGCGGCAGGGTAGCCTTGTGGTTAGAGTGTTTGTACCTTGTCAGCTCGGGGATTTGAACTAGCAACCTTTCGGTTACTAGTCCAAATCCCCGAGCTGACATGGTACAAATCTGTCGTTCTGCCCCTGGACAGGCAGTTAAACCCCCCCCCCCCCCAGGCCGTCATTGAAGATAAGAATTTGTTCTTAACTGACTTGCCTAGTTAAATAAAGGTTGTTGTTTTTTTATGTTGATAACCTGTTTTATTATCTTTGAACTGAAATATAAACACATTTTTAAGGAACAAGGTCAAATAAAACTGATAATTAACTGGGTCACACAGTATTTCCAGTATTGCACCTTTGTTGCTGCAGAATGGTACAGGATAAGTGTGAAACTGTTATGAGATGGAATAATGCCACGTTGGACCTAAACCTTGTCACACTGTGAACTCTTCAACTTAGAGTTGTGAAAATGTATTTTGCGCTCTACAGTATCTTGAAGCACCCCTGATGTTGCTGCAGTTAAGGAGGTTGTGTGTTGGCCTTGTCTGTCTTCTCAGGGTCAGAGGGAAAATGCTGACTGACTCCACAGAGAGCAGTGTCAGTTTACTTTAAGTAGCAGATAGTATGACTTCTCTGTCTAAGTGGTGATGGTGACCACAAAGTGAGGACATTCTGAGTAACGTCTGCTAGATGAAATGACTGCAGTGCAGTCTAACTATCAGTTCAGAACAACCTCAGCTACTGCTGACTTAGGTTTCTGCCAACATGTCTGTAACAGTCTTGAAGGAAGACTTCTGGACAGATAATGTGAACATAACACAATCAATAGACTACAGCTGTTTATCAGATGCTGTAGGTAGAGAAAAAAAAGATTTTGTCTTTGTCTTTTATCTGATTATTTGGGGAAATACGGTGCCTTCAGAAATTATTCACACCCCTTGGCTTCTACCACATTTTGTTGTTACAGCCTGAATATAAAATTGATTAAAATATATTTTTTAAATGGTCACTAGCCAACACACAATACCCCATAATGTAAAAGTGAAATTATGTTTTTAGACATTTTTACAAATGAAAGCCGAAATGTCTTGAGTCAATAAGTATTCAACCCCTTTGTTATGGCAAGCCTAAATAAGTTCAGGAGTAAAAATGTGTTTAACAAGTCACATAAGTTGCATGGACTCACTCTGTGTGCAATAATAGTGTTTAACATGATTTTTCAATGACTACTTCAGCTCTGTACCCCACACATACAATTATCTGTAAGGTCCCTCAGTGGATCAGTGAATTTCAAACACAGATTCAACTACAAAGACCTGGGAGGTTTTCCAATGACTCACAAAGAAGGGCACATATTGGTAGATGGGTAAAAAAAATCAGACTGACTATCCCTTTGAGCCTGGTGAAGTTACTAATTACACTTTGGATAGTGTATCAATACACCCAGCCACTACAAAGATACAGGTGTCCTTCCTCACTCAGTTGCCAGAGAGGAAGGACACCACTCAGGGATTTCACCATGAGGCCAATGGTAACTTTAAAATAGTTACATAGTTTAGTGGCTGTAATAGGAGAAAACTGATGGATCAACAACATTGTAGTTACTCCACAATACTAATCTAATTGACAGTGAAAATAAGGAAGCCTGTACAGAATACAAATATTCCAAAACATGCATCCTGTTTGCAACAAGACACTAAAGTAAAACTGCAAAAAATGTGGCAAAGGAATTCACTTTTTGTCCTGAATACAATGTGTTATGTTTGGGGCAAATCCAATACAACACATTACTGAGTACCACTCTCCATATTTTTAAGCATAGTAGTGGCTGCATCATGTCATGGGTATGCTTGTAATCGTTAAGGACTGGTGGGTTTTACAGGATAAAAAGAAAATGAATGGAAAAGGGTTAGGGTTAGGGTTAAAACCTGGTTCAGTCTGCTTTCCAACAGATACTGGGAGATGAATTCACCTTTCAGCAGGACAATAACCTAAACTACAAGGCCAAATCTACACTGGAGTTGCTTACCAAGAAGACAGTGAATGTTCCTAAGTGGCTGAGTTACAGTTTTGACTTGAATCTATGGCAAGACCTGAAAATGGTTATCAAGCAATGATCAACAACCAATTTGACAGAGCTTGAAGAATTTTGAGAAGAATAATGGGCAAATATTGAACAATCCAGGTATGGAAAGCTCTTAAAGATTTAGCCAGAAGGACTCACAGATGTAATCACTGCCAAAGGTGATTCTACAAAGTATAGACTCAGATGTGGGAATATTTACGGTGTGTAAATTTGATATTTCGGTATTTAATTTTCAATACATTTGCTAAAATGTCTAAAAGCATGTTTTCACTTTGTTATTATGGGGTATTGTGTGTAGATGAATGAGAAATTAATTATTACATTTTGAATTCAGGCTGTAACACAACAAAATGTGCAATAAGTCAATGGGTACTATGAATACTTTCTGAAGGCACTGTAGTCTATCAGTGATGACCTTTTGAGATTAAAGTTGTGTAGCTGTAACTCAAGATAAGGTTTATTGTCTCTGTCGACTGTGAACTTTGTCAGGTAGCATGCATTCACTGAATGGGAAGCTAAACTAATTACCTATCCCTGGCAACCTTGTTGTATGGAGAGAGTGGTCTATGAAACCAAACATCAAATATATTACATTATTCTTTTGAATGTAGGCTTATGGGGATTTGTTGTGGCAAAATATGAATCAAATATGTGTTTAATATTAACAATAATGTTAATATTGCCATAATAACATCAACATTGACCATAAAAATGTTAATATTGACCATAAAAATGTTAAAATTGAGCATAATAATGTTAACATTGAGCATAATAATGTTAATATTGACCATAATAATGTTAATATTGACCATAATAATGTTAATATTGACCATAATAACATCAATATTGACTATGATAATGTTAATATTGACCATGATAATGTTGTTTTTATAAGATCATTACCACATGATGACTGTTCCTTTGATAATGTAATGTCATTCGTTCGTTCAAGGCTATGACACGTCACAAACCCATTATACAGATCCAGAAATCCTGCTAGGCCCTTCAGAACAAAATCTCCCACGAGGCAGCAGTTTCACGCTCACTGCTCTTCTACTCTGCACATGCCTTTCTTTCATCCAAATATGTTCAAAGTAACACAGGTGGCAAACCACTGAAGGTCTACATTGGGTACCTCTTTGGATATTCATACTCACACTTACATCCGAAGACCCTTCAAACAGTTTCATGTTTGACTTGGAGACAGGGGATCTCCTCCTCATATCCTGTTGACAATGACACAAGGATGTGTTAGACCAGTCTCACCTGGCCCAGCCTCTGTTCTGATGATGCATTGTAGGGTGGTCGCCCCTAGACACTGATCTTGGGTCAGTTTTCAATTTTCCACAGTAATGGTTAGGATTGGGGGAGGGAAAGCTGATCACAGATCTGTACCAAGGGGAAACTTCCCCCCAATAGCTTGAGATGCACTTGTGACAACAGGTGTTACAGTAATGGCAGTCCACTAACCATTTTGAGGGCCAGGAGTTTATCTTAGTCATGGTAAGGAAAAACTATTGTCCCTAAATACTGGACCCAATCATCCAGCCACACGGTCAATACAAATGATGGATGTCCATGGAAAGTATTTTACTCCAGTCTTTCATTTACATTGCGATGGAAGGATCGTGCTCAGACAACACCTTGCCAAACATACATTTTACTCCTGCTCGTTGTACTTACACAACATGTAACACAACATTGGTCTCATTATCATTGGTCAAGTAGATGAACACCTATATGCCCTCATTGGTAATTCACATGAACACTTTGTGAATTAGTTAACATGGCAACATATGGCTTCTAGATTATACTGAAGGTTGTGTATGCATTGGTACATCTTATCTTCTTGGTTTGCCGTGAGAAAGTTTCTCTTAGTCATTGCCAGGAAAAACTATGGGACTCAATCATCCAGGCACACGGTCAATGCAACATTTTGAATGTTGTCCATGGAAAGTGCTTTTACTCCACAAAATGGGTATACGTAAAGAATGGGGCCTCTGAATTCACTCATCAATACATTTCCTCAACTATGTGTTGGCTCTTTATTTTTTTGAACAGAAAAAGTTCTGTAGAAATGACAGTATGTGAATGATTTGTTTTGACAAAAGTTCCACCAGCCACCTTCCACGCTGACAGTAATACATTGTCTCGTTACATCATGTTGTCAATTTTCCTAATACACAACCTGTTGTCAGTAAAGGGAAGTGTTAAAGGCCCAGGGCAGTAAAACATGAGATTTCCCTGCGTTTGATATATTTCCACACTATGGGGTTGGAATAATACTGGGAAATTGTGAAAATTATGATTATGCCCTTTTAGTTTAAGAGCTGTTTGAAAAGACCACCTGTAATTTCAGCCTGTTTTGGTAGGATGGAGTTTTGGCTTTCCATGTTCCATGGAGACATCACCAGGCAGTAACCTCTCTGCAAATAACAGCAGCGTTTTCCCCTCCCCACTTAGACCATTCAGACAGTCCAAGCAAAATTCTTGCTTGAGAAATTGCCCTTTACTAAGAAGCTATTTTGGTTTATTTTTGACCATTTTAAATGTAAATATTCACAGTAAGGTACTTCATTGTACAATTATTTGATATTTAGATAACAACAGCTAGTGATGGTCATCATCAAGACAGTTCTGGCCATTGAGGGTGTAAGTGTGTCACTTGGCACACATATTTTGCCTGTGTTCTTAGCAACATATTGTACTGACATTTAAAAAAACGAACTTGCCATTATTTCAGTTTAGGTCAGTTTACGCTGAATCTACAATGAAGACAGGTGATTTGGACATGTACCCCTCATTCAGGTTAACTGCAATGGTCACTTATTTATGGACTGGTAGAGAAGCACATCTCGCCTCTGGACCAATCAAAGGCAAGCTTACAGGTCGATGAAATCTCTAACTTCGTAATTATAGAGACCTGTATGATGAACTTAAAAACCGCGTGTGGAATGATCTGCGCCACTCGGGAAACAACTCATCGACTAAACTCACTGTTTTAGCACTTTATTTTTGATTATTTGTTTATAGAGTATTTTATCTTTATAGATATAACAATGGAAACTACATATAATTATTTCCCCGTTATTCTCCTATGTCTGAGTATTAACCTATTCAGCTATGCGTGGTATTCACCTGTGGATGTATATGACAAAGTGGTGGAGCTCGTGTCGCCAGGAGAGGAATACCTGGATGAAATGTCAGTTCGCTCCTTTTTCAAACTGTTAGAGAAGCGTGTGCAGTGCCCTGGTGTGTCGTGTGAAAAGGTAACTTTTTTTCCTACACTCGCTACAGCTCGCGCTTTAGGAAAGGTCGAGGTCCATTCTGCACCTGTTACTGTACTGTGTCGTGCGCTACACTACTGGAGACTACGCTGTACGTACAGTCACAGTTCTTTGTTAGACCAATAGCTAAAATATATCCGTTTTTTTTATCAGCCTCTGACAGAGTTTATTTACATTTTTATTGATACATATATCTTGAGCAATTTTAAAGTTAAAGCTTGCCCCATAATATTTTAAAAAATATATATATATTGTTATTATTACTGTATTATAGATTAAAAACAATAATGATTCGTGTTATTATTACACAGAGAGATATTACACGACGTCAGCATTGCCGATTGTTTTGTACCCGATTTTTGTAACAACATTTATCCCGACCTTTATGTTCTTACTATTGCAATGACATAAAACCAACACTAAAGCAGGGTAGTAGATATTATAGAACAATGTCTTAGGCTTAAATGGCGTATGGCTGGGTTACAAGTATTAGCATAGCCTTCTATATGACTATTACAATGATCATAAACCCAATATAATATTTTATATTAATGCTTTTTACATCACCAATTCATTTGAATGTCTTGGTTGTATCAACCTTCACTGTGCAGGTTGTTTAAATTGCATCTTAATGATCAGGCATTCTATTTTCCTTACATTTCTGAAATTCTATTTCATATTTCTTTCAGTCAGTCTGACCTGCATCAAGCTCAGCCTCTTCTAAAATCCATTTACAGCTGACTGAAAATGTGTGGAGACTTTTTCCTGTTCCTCCAGTTTTGCATTTAGCCTCCAGCACATTCACTAGTCGGTTTTGGATGTGCGGTAGATTCGGACTATTATCTACATTATGATACTGTGCAAAGTCACTGTATGTCCTGACTAAAAAACCCAGAGTATAGTCTGCTCTTAAAGATCAGAAAATGTCACCCAAGTCAAACCAACCCAAACTCCTTTCCTTTAGCTTGCGGTCATAATGACAAAACAATAAGACCTTACGACCTTATGTTTTCTCTTATAAATTACACCTATATTTGTCCTTAGTACATAAATAATCTACATGTAACACTGAAGCTTGTTTCTAGTGCCTCTCTGTGCAGTCAGTAGACCAGCTGGTGGGTAACTTTACCAGCACTGGTGGTCTCCTTCACAACGAGGGCTTCTTCAGAGTAGCGGCAGGATGCCACCTCTACCTCAGCTCTCCCACCGAGGCCTGCTCTGCCGTGAGGGCAGGGAGGTGGGGGGATGAGACGGACCACCTCATCCAGGAAATCACAGGCCATGACCACCTCATCCAGGAAATCACAGGCCATGACCACCACAGGCACAGGGATGGGCATGGACACGGAGACATGGAGAGCAGTGGGATAGAGACTCTGCTCCGAAACATGGAGAAGCACTACAAACCTGATCAGCAGTACGACCAGGTTGGAGCTGATGTGTAATAATTAAGTAATAAGGCCCGAGGGGGTGTGGTATATTGCCAGTATACCACGGCTAAGGGCTGTTAAAGTTTTAACAATGCAGAGTGCCTGGCTACAGCCCTTAGCCGTGTTATATTGGCCATATACTGCAAACCCCCAGAGGTGCCTTATTGCTTTTATAAACAGGTTACCAACGTAATTAGAACAGTAAACCAGGAGATTGCGTCATACCTGTGGTATATTGTCTCATATGCCATGCATTTTAGCCAATCGGAATCCAGGGCTGGAACTACCCAGTTTATAATGAAGAATAGCAAAATACTGTATATACTGACCTGTTTTCTAAATAGTTAATTTGTCTCAACAAAGTATTTCTATTCAACAGTGTAAGTCTGTCCTGTCTTGTTATCATGGTCATTTAGCACTGTCTCACTGGTCAAGACATCTTAGAGGAGAGCAGCGCGTCAACTAGTGATGGTGACCCTCACAACACAGATGTGGTGTTTGGATACATAGTGTACCATGCTTTACGAGGTGACTGCATGACAGCCAGAGCACTACCTGAAGAAGAGTATTTTTTGGATTTCATACTCAACCGCTTCGGCTCTGACAACATCACTATTCATGGTACCGTACGATAACCCTTTAATGTTGTTACTGTCATATTACCTCATAACAAGTGAATATTCCTATTAGTATGAATCATTTTGATCTTATTCTTTAGTTTTATTACACTGCCATGTAATGTCATCCTCCTGCCTGTACTTCAACCTACTCATTCATCCATGTTGTGTCATACATAATTCATCATTTATTTAGCATGTTACCCTTGAGGGGCTATGTTATTAACATTACCCCATGAAAACCACTGGTAATGAGAGTGTATATTACTTTTCCCCAGGGGCGCAACTTTCACTGGGGACGGGGGGGACATGTTCCCCCCAGTTTTATCATTGGAATGTGATACAAAACGAGGCAACAGTGTGCTTTAGGACCATGCTGACGACTCCGAGGTGCCGGGTAGGCTCTTGGAGTGTTAATCTGACTGAAGAAAAAAAAGTTATACGAAAAAAATATGTCCCCCCCACTTCTAAAGCCAAAGTTTCGCCCCTGCTGTTCCCCAATGGCCTGCTATATACATTACCACCAATCATATCATTCTGATTCATCTCCGTAGAGCTGGAAGGTATTATGAAGAGCTTGCAACTGGGTGGAATCCACAAAGAGGAACACGATCATGAACATGGAGATCAAGATGGACACAACAATGACCATGGTCATGATGATCATAGTCACCACAGTACCGCTAGCGGGGGTCGAGGTGCTCAGAGTGGTTGGGGGGGTCGAGGTGGAAGTGCAGCCTTCAGGCAGAGTCACGAGGAGGGGTACCACCAGAGGAACATCAGCAGCTGGGACCTGGTAATTATTATACTGAACCACCCCAGCGCTTGGTGTGTCATTATTTTACTGAACCACCTCAGTGCTTGGTGTGTCATTATTTTACTGAACCACCTCAGTGCTTGGTGGGTAATTATTATACTGAACCACCTCAGTGCTTGGTGGGTAATTATTATACTGAACCACCTCAGTGCTTGATGGGTAATTATTATACTGAACCACCTCAGTGCTTGGTGTGTCATTATTATACTGAACCACCTCAGTGCTTGGTGTGTCATTATTATACTGAACCACCTCAGTGCTTGGTGTGTCATTATTATACTGAACCACCTCAGTGCTTGGTGTGTCATTATTTTACTAAACCACCTCAGTGCTTGGTGTGTCATTATTTTACTGAACCACCTCAGTGCTTGGTGGGTAATTATTACACTGAACCACCTCAGTGCTTGGTGTGTAATTGTTGGGTTATTAGTTCAAGGCCTGAGCTTCACTCTCTCTTCGGGGCTTAAAGGCACAGCACACACACACACACACACACACACACACACACACACACACACACACACACACACACTCCTTCACTCAGATTCATTATCAAACTGCTAAACCCATGGTGTCTGCTGCTCCTCCTGTGTGTTGTAATGAGCATTAGATGTGCTTTAGATTGCCTGAGCTATTGGGAGCTATAGGATTCCCTCCATGGTAACATCTCTATTGGAGAAATCTGAATGAAAAGGAGCACAGCTGAGGCATAATGACATGTCACTTGTAAAAGTGGTCCCCACTTTATAAATGCCTAATCTCAAACTAAACCCAGAACTAAAATCTTGTGTAATTTGGTCAGATGAACCATTTATGTTTCCATAGTCTTTCCACAAGAGATGAATGAATTCCCAATGACATCTTTCCTTTAGTCATTAAGGAGTGTACATTTAAGGCATTGACTAGAACGAATTGCAAAAATCACTGAAGCTGGGGTCTTATATCTCCCTCCCTAACTTTAAGCATCAGCTGTCAGAGCAGCTTACCGATGGCTGTGTACAGGTACAGTGAATCTGTAAATAGCCCACCCAACTATCTCATCCCCATATTATTACTTACCCTCTTGCTCTTTTGCACCCCAGTATCACTACTTGCACATCTACCACTCCAGTGTTATTTTGCCACTGTGGCCCATTTATTACCTACCTCCCTACTCTTCTACATTTGCACACACTGTACATAGATTTTTATATTGTACGTTTGTTTATGTGTAACTCTGTGTTGTCGTTTCTGTCGCACTGCTTGGCTTTATCTTGGCCAGGTCGCAGTTGTAAATGAGAACTTGTTCTCAACTAGCCTACCTGGTTAAATAAAGATGAAATAGCTGAAAGAATAGCTGAACATGCTGTGCTGTGCAGTGCATCAATGTAAAATGGAAATGCAAATGAATTATTTAATTAATATACTTGTCTACTCATCCAAATACTGTATCTGACTGTGTCCCAAATGGCACACTATTCCCTTCATAGTGCCCAAAACAGTGCACTATAGGGTGTTACAGCCCTGTTTCCTCCATATACAGTGCCTTGCAAAAGTATTCATTCCCCTTGATATTTTTCCTATTCTGTTGCATTACAACCTGTAATTAAAATGTATTTTTATTTGGATTTAAGGTAATGGACATACACAAAGTGAAATGAAAAAAAATCACTTGTTTAAAAGAAGAAAAACAAGAAAAAAAATAGAAAAGTGGTGTGTGCATATGTATTCACCCCCTTTGCTATGAAGCCCCTAAATAAGATCTGGTGCAACCAATTACCTTCAGAAGTCACATAATTAGTTAAATAAAGTCCACTTTTGTGAAATCTAAGTGTCACATGATCTCAGTATATATACAGATGTTCTGAAAGGCTCCAGAGTCTACAGCACCACTAAGCAAGGGGAACCATGAAAACCAAGCAGCTCAGGTCAGGGACAAAGTTGTGGAGAAGTACAGAGCAGGGTTGGGTTATAAAAAAATATCTGAAACTTTGAACATCACATGGAGCACCATTAAATCCATTATTAAAGAATTGAAAGAATATGGCACCACAACAAATCTGCCAATAGAGGGCCGCCCCACCTAAACTCACAGACCAGGCAAGGAGGGCATTAATCAGAGAGGCAACAAAGAGACCAAAGATAACCCTGAAGGAGCTGCAAAGCTCCGCAGCGGAGATTGGAGTATCTGTCCATAGGACCACTTTAAGCCGTACACTCCACAGAGCTGGGCTTTACGGAAGAGTGGCCAGAAAAAAGCAATTACTTAAAGAAGAAAATAAGCAAACACATTTGGTGTTCGCCAAAAGGAATGTGGGAGACCCCAAACATATGGAAGAAGTTACTCTGGTCAGATGAGACAAAAATGTTGCTTTTTGGCTGTCAAGGAAAGCGCTATGTCTGGCGCAAACCCAACACCTCTCATCACCCCGAGAACACCATCCCCACAGTGAAGCATGGTGGCAGCAGCATCATGCTGTGGGAATGTTTTTATTCGGCAGGGACTGGGAAACTGGTCAAAATTGAAGGAATGATGGATGGCGCTAAATACAGGGAAATTCTTGAGGGAGACCTGTTTCAGTCTTCCAGAGATTTGAGGATGGGATGGAGGTTCACCTTCCAGCAGAACAATGACCCTAAGCATAGTGATAAAGCAACACTCGAGTGGTTTAAGGGGAAACATTTAAATGTCTTGGAATGGCCTAGTCAAAGCCCATACCTCAATCCAATTGAGAATCTGTGGTATGACTTAAAGATTGCTGTACACCAGAGGAACCCATCCAACTTGAAGGAGCTGGAGCAGTTTTTCCTTGAAGAATAGGCAAAAATCCCAGTGGCTAGATGTGCCAAGCTTATAGAGACATACCCCAAGAGACTTGCAACTGTAATTACTGCAAAAGGTGGATCTACAAAGTATTGACTTTGGGAGGGGGAATAGTTTTGCACTCTCAAGATTTCTGTTTTTTGTCTTATTTCTTGTTTGTTTCACAATAAAACATATTTTGCATCTTCAAAGTGTTGTGTAAATCAAATGATATAACCCCCCCCAAAAAATCTATTTTAATTCCAAGTTGAAAGGCAGCAAAATAGGAAAAATGCCAAGGGGGGTGAATACTTTCGCAAGCCACTGTACATGTGTTTCATCCCTGTTTCCTCCATGTATACTTGTTTCATCTTTGTTTCCTCCATGTATACTTGTTTAATCTTTGTTTCCTCCATGTATACTTGTTTCATCTTTGTTTCCTCCATGTATACTTGTTTCATCTTTGTTTCCTCCATGTATACTTGTTTCATCTTTGTTTCCTCCCTGTATACTTGTTTCATCTTTGTTTCCTCCCTGTATACTTGTTTTATCTTTGTTTCATCCATGTATACTTGTTTCATCTTTGTTTCATCCATGTATACTTGTTTCATCTTTGTTTCCTCCATGTATACTTGTTTCATCCCTGTTTCCTCCATGTATACTTGTTTCATCCCTGTTTCCTCCATGTATACTTGTTTCATCTTTGTTTCCTCACTGTATACTTGTTTCATCTTTGTTTCCTCCATGTATACTTGTTTCATCTTTGTTTCCTCCATGTATACTTGTTTCATATTTGTTTCCTCCCTGTATACTTGTTTCATCTTTGTTTCCTCCATGTATACTTGTTTCATCTTTGTTTCCTCCATGTATACTTGTTTCATCTTTGTTTCCTCCATGTATACTTGTTTCATCCCTGTTTCCTCCATGTATACTTGTTTCATCCCTGTTTCCTCCATGTATACTTGTTTCATCTTTGTTTCCTCCCTGTATACTTGTTTCATCTTTGTTTCCTCCATGTATACTTGTTTCATCTTTGTTTCCTCCATGTATACTTGTTTCATATTTGTTTCCTCCCTGTATACTTGTTTCATCTTTGTTTCCTCCATGTATACTTGTTTCATCTTTGTTTCCTCCATGTATACTTGTTTCATCTTTGTTTCCTCCATGTATACTTGTTTCATCTTTGTTTCCTCCATGTATACTTGTTTCATCTTTGTTTCCTCCCTGTATACTTGTTTCATCTTTGTTTCCTCCCTGTATACTTGTTTCATCTTTGTTTCCTCCATGTATACTTGTTTCATCTTTGTTTCCTCCATGTATACTTGTTTCATCTTTGTTTCCTCCCTGTATACTTGTTTCATCTTTGTTTCCTCCCTGTATACTTGTTTCATCTTTGTTTCCTCCCTGTATACTTGTTTCATCTTTGTTTCCTCCATGTATACTTGTTTCATCTTTGTTTCCTCCATGTATACTTGTTTCATCTTGGTTTTCTCCATGTATACTTGTTTCATCTTTGTTTCCTCCATGTATACTTGTTTCAGCCCTGTTTCCTCGATGTATACTTGTTTCATCTTTGTTTCCATGTATACTTGTTTCATCTTTGTTTCCTCCATGTATACTTGTTTCAACCCTGTTTCCTCCATGTATACTTGTTTCATCTTTGTTTCCTCCCTGTATACTTGTTTCATCTTTGTTTCCTCCCTGTATACTTGTTTCATCTTTGTTTCCTCCATGTATACTTGTTTCATCTTTGTTTCCTCCATGTATAATTGTTTCATCTTTGTTTCCTCCATGTATACTTGTTTCATCTTTGTTTCCTCCCTGTATACTTGTTTCATCTTTGTTTCCTCCCTGTATACTTGTTTTATCTTTGTTTCATCCATGTATACTTGTTTCATCTTTGTTTCATCCATGTATACTTGTTTCATCTTTGTTTCCTCCATGTATACTTGTTTCATCCCTGTTTCCTCCATGTATACTTGTTTCATCTTTGTTTCCTCCATGTATACTTGTTTCATCTTTGTTTCCTCCATGTATACTTTTTTCATCTTGGTTTTCTCCATGTATACTTGTTTCATCTTTGTTTCCTCCATGTATACTTGTTTCAGCCCTGTTTCCTCCATGTATACTTGTTTCATCTTTGTTTCCATGTATACTTGTTTCATCTTTGTTTCCTCCATGTATACTTGTTTCAACCCTGTTTCCTCCATGTATACTTGTTTCATCTTTGTTTCCTCCCTGTATACTTGTTTCATCTTTGTTTCCTCCCTGTATACTTGTTTCATCTTTGTTTCCTCCATGTATACTTGTTTCATCTTTGTTTCCTCCATGTATACTTGTTTCATCTTTGTTTCCTCCCTGTATACTTGTTTCATCTTTGTTTCCTCCATGTATACTTGTTTCATCTTTGTTTCCTCCATGTATACTTGTTTCATCTTTGTTTCCTCCCTGTATACTTTTTTCATCTTTGTTTCCTCCCTGTATACTTGTTTCATCTTTGTTTCCTCCATGTATACTTGTTTCATCTTTGTTTCCTCCATGTATACTTGTTTCATCTTTGTTTCCTCCCTGTATACTTGTTTCATCTTTGTTTCCTCCATGTATACTTGTTTCATCTTTGTTTCCTCCATGTATACTTGTTTCATCTTTGTTTCCTCCCTGTATACTTTTTTTCATCTTTGTTTCCTCCCTGTATACTTGTTTCATCTTTGTTTCATCCATGTATACTTGTTTCATATTTGTTTCATCCATGTATACTTGTTTCATCTTGGTTTTCTCCATGTATACTTGTTTCATCTTTGTTTCCTCCATGTATACTTGTTTCAGCCCTGTTTCCTCCATGTATACTTGTTTCATCTTTGTTTCCATGTATACTTGTTTCATCTTTGTTTCCTCCATGTATACTTGTTTCATTCCTGTTTCCTCCATGTATACTTGTTTCATCTTTGTTTCCTCCATGTATACTTGTTTCATCTTTGTTTCCTCCCTGTATACTTGTTTCATCTTTGTTTCCTCCCTGTATACTTGTTTCATCTTTGTTTCCTCCATGTATACTTGTTTCATCTTTGTTTCCTCCATGTATACTTGTTTCATCTTTGTTTCCTCCCTGTATACTTTTTTCATCTTTGTTTCCTCCCTGTATACTTGTTTCATCTTTGTTTCCTCCATGTATACTTGTTTCATCTTTGTTTCCTCCATGTATACTTGTTTCATCTTTGTTTCCTCCCTGTATACTTGTTTCATCTTTGTTTCCTCCATGTATACTTGTTTCATCTTTGTTTCCTCCATGTATACTTGTTTCATCTTTGTTTCCTCCCTGTATACTTTTTTCATCTTTGTTTCCTCCCTGTATACTTGTTTCATCTTTGTTTCATCCATGTATACTTGTTTCATATTTGTTTCATCCATGTATACTTGTTTCATCTTGGTTTTCTCCATGTATACTTGTTTCATCTTTGTTTCCTCCATGTATACTTGTTTCAGCCCTGTTTCCTCCATGTATACTTGTTTAATCTTTGTTTCCATGTATACTTGTTTCATCTTTGTTTCCTCCATGTATACTTGTTTCATTCCTGTTTCCTCCATGTATACTTGTTTCATCTTTGTTTCCTCCATGTATACTTGTTTCATCTTTGTTTCCTCCCTGTATACTTGTTTCATCTTTGTTTCCTCCCTGTATACTTGTTTCATCTTTGTTTCCTCCATGTATACTTGTTTCATCTTTGTTTCCTCCATGTATACTTGTTTCATCTTTGTTTCCTCCCTGTATACTTGTTTCATCTTTGTTTCCTCCATGTATACTTGTTTCATCTTTGTTTCCTCCATGTATACTTGTTTCATCTTTGTTTCCTCCCTGTATACTTGTTTCATCTTTGTTTCCTCCCTGTATACTTGTTTCATCTTTGTTTCATCCATGTATACTTGTTTCATCTTTGTTTCATCCATGTATACTTGTTTCATCCCTGTTTCCTCCATGTATACTTGTTTCATCTTTGTTTCCTCCATGTATACTTGTTTCATCTTGGTTTTCTCCATGTATACTTGTTTCATCTTTGTTTCCTCCATGTATACTTGTGTCATCCCTGTTTCCTCCATGTATACTTGTTTCCTCCATGTATACTTGTTTCATCTTTGTTTCCTCCATGTATACTTGTTTCATCTTGGTTTTCTCCATATAGACATGTTTAAGTGCTGTTTCCTCAATGTAGACATGTTTCAGCGCTGTTTCCTCCATGTATACTTGTTTCATCTTGGTTTTCTCCATATAGACATGTTTAAGTGCTGTTTCCTCAATGTAGACATGTTTCAGGACTGTTTCCTCCATGTATTTGGTATTTTATTAGGATCTCCATTAGCTGTTGTGAAAGCAGCAGCTACTCTTCCTGGGGTTCACACAAAACATGAAACATGACATAATACAGAACAATAATAGACTAGAACAGCTCAAGGACAGAACTACATACTTTTTTAACGGCAGACGTAGCCTACATATCAATACATGCACATAAAATATCTAGGTCAAATAGGGGAGAGGCGTTGTGCCGTGAAGTATTGCCTCATCTGTTTTTTTAAACCAGGTTTGCTGATCACTTGAGCAAAGAGATGGAACGGAGTTCCATGCAATAATGTCTCTATATAATACTGTAAGCTTTCTTGACTTTGTTCTGGATTTGGGGACTGTGAAAAGACCCCTGGTGGCATGTCCGGTATGTAAGTGTGTGTATCAGAGCTGTATGCAAAAATGTAGAATTTTCAGCACATTAATGTTTCTTATAAAAGTAAGAAGTGATGCAGTCAGTCTCACCTCTACTTTTAGCCAAGCGAGACTGGAATGCATAGTATTTATATTAGCCCTCTTATTACAGTGAAGAGCAAGATGTGCCGCTCTGTTCTGGGCCAGTTGCAGCTTAACTAGACCTTTCTTTGCAAAACTTGACCACATGACTGGACAATAATCAAGATAAGACAAAACTAGCGCCTGCAGGACTTGATTTTTGGAGTGTGGTGTCAAAAAAGCTGAGCATCTCTTTATTATGGACAGACCTCTCCCCATCTTTACAACCATTGAATCTATATGTTTTGACCATGACAGTTTACAATCTAAGGGAACACCAAGTAATTTAGTCTCCTCAACCTGTTCAACAGCCATACCATTCATTATCAGATTCAGCTAGAGGTCTAGAGCTTAGGGACTGATTTGTACCAAATACAATGCTCTTAGTTTACGAGATGTTCAGGACCAGTTTAATACTGGCCACCCTTTCCAAAACTGACTGCAACTCCTTGTTAAGAGTTTCAGTGACTTCATTAGCGGTGGTTGCTGACACGTATAGGGTTGAATAATCAGCATACATGGACACACAGGCTTGGTTTAATGCCAGTGGCAGGTCATTGGTCAAATGGAAAAGAATAGCAGGCCTAGAGACCTGCCTGCTGTATACCATACCATACATGTTTTACATTAGAGAGAGGCTTCTATAAAAACAAACTCTGAGTTCTATTAGAAGAAAAGCTCTGAATCCACGATATGGCAGAGGTTGAAAAGCCATAAAACATACGTTTTCTCAACAACAGGTTATTGGCAATAATATCAAAGGCTGCACTGAAATCGAACAGTACAGCTCCCACAATCTTCTTATTATCAATTTATTTCAACCAATCATCAGTCATTTATGTCAGTGCAGTACATGTTGAGTGCCCTTCTCGATAAGCATGCTGAACGTCAATTTATTTACAGAGAACATTTATTTACAGAGAAATAGTATTGCATTTGTTTGCAACAGTTTGCTAAGAGCTGGCAGCAAGCTGATAGTTCTGATTGGGTAGCAGAATGACTTTGGCTTCTCTCCAGGCCTGAGAGCACACACTTTCCTGTATGCTTAGATTAAAGATATGACATATAGGAGTGGCTATAGTCAGCTACCCTCCTCAGTAGCTTTCCATCTAAGTTGTCAATGCCAGAAGGTTTGTCATTATTGATCGATAACAAGAAGAAATCCACCTCTCCCGCGCCAACTTTACAAAACTAAAACGTACAATGCTTTTCTTTTATTATGTGCTTTTAATGCATAAATATGAGTTAGACTGTTCGTTGTTGGCATTTCCTGCTTATGTAGATGTGTTTAAGCCCTGTTTTCTCCATATAGACATGTTTCAGCCCAGAGGAACTGGTAAAGATCCATGGGCTGAATGGATCTAGCCTGTCCAGGTATGACGTGGCCCGGCTTAGCCCAGCCCTGGTCCAGCAGATCCTCAGTGGGGCCTGCAACAGCACCTCTCCCCCCACTGGACCATCAGACCAGCTCAGCACCATAGAGAGTGAGTGGACTGCTACAGTCCTAGCTCCATGCTTCTGCCTCTGCATTGCTTGCTCTTTGGGAGTTTAGGATGGATATATGTAAACTTCTGATGTTAAAAGGGATTTATAAAATATATGTGATTGATTGACTACTACAATACACACTCTATTCAACACTCACTCCTCTCCTTTTGATACAGAAAGGCCCATTCGTCACTATTTACTTTTTAATGAAAAGGGAATGATAGTGAGACTCTGCACCTATACATTTACTATGTTCATAAATATAAACGCTCCAAAATTTAAACTATACTGAACAAAAATATAAAATCAACATGTAAAGTGTTGGTCCCATGTTCCATGAGCTGAAATAAAAGATCCCAGAAATGTTCCATATACACAAAAAGCTTATTTCTCTAATTTTGTGCACATGCTTGTTTACATCCCTGTTAGTGAGCATTTATCCTTTGCCAAGATAATCCATCCACCTGACAGGTCAAGAAGTATCAAGAAGCTGATTAAACAGCATGACTGCAGGAATGTCCACCTGAGCTGTTGCCAGATCATTTAATTTTAATTTCTCTACCTTAAGCCGCCTCCAACGTTGTTTTAGAGAATTTGGCAGTACGTCCAACCGGCCTCACAACCGCAGACCATGTGTAACGCCAAGCCCAGGACCTCCACATCTGCGTTCTTCACCTGTGGGTTCATCTGAGCCACCCAGGCAGCTGATGAAACTGAGGAGTATTTTTGTCTGTAATAAAGCCCTTTTGTGGGGAAAAACTCATTCTGATTGGCTGGGCCTGGCTCCCCATTGGATTAGTGGGTGGGCCTATACCTCCCCAGACCCACCCATGGCTGCACCTCTGCCCAGTCATGTGACATCCATAGATGAGTGCCTAATGAATTGATTTAAATGGACTGATTTCCTTATATGAACTTTAACTTGAAATTGTTGCATGTTGCATATTTTTGTTCAGTATAGATGGATGTTATCATTAGGTAACATCCACAGTATGTGGAATATATTATCATCTAACAGACCTTTCATGGCTTGACTGACTGATTTGCTTGTCCTGTTATTACTGTATACGTTGAACCCAGTAATGTTAATTCTCTCTCTCCACAGAGTATGTGTATGCCACCATCGCCAATCTTCTGATCTGTCTGGCCGCTGTGGTTGGCGTTGTGGTGCTGCTGTGTACTTCCTGTAGTAGTGTCTTCCAGCTCATCATCCAGTTCTGTGTCAGCCTGGCCGTGGGCTCCCTCACTGGGGACGCCCTGTTGCACCTCCTGCCTATGGTGAGCACCACAGTACCATATTCACATTACCGAGCCCAGCTGATTCAAGCTGAGCTGTACTGTGCTGGCCTGGTTACACACCCATCATAGTTGCTGGAACTGTGCCTGGAATGGACAATGTGGGAAAAAACACAGATTTAGACTTTATACTCACTTTATAGCATAACAGGTATATCATCAGGTATCATCTGGTTATTGTTCAGCAGCATTACCTTTTAGATTGTACCAGCAGCGCATCACACGCAACATCACAATCTAACCAGCTAGGCCTCTTTCTATGATTAAAGATCCAATGCAGCCGTTTTTATCTCAACATCAAATCATTTCTAGGTAACAATTTAGTACCTTACTGTGATTGTTTTAAATTAAAATGTTACAAAAAAATATAAAGAAATAGATTCTAAACAAAGCAATTTCTCAAGCAAGAATTTTTGCTGGGACTGTCTGCGAGTGGTCTGAGTTGGGAGGGTGAAAACTAGCCGTTATTGCCAGAGGTTTGAAACTCTGTTAACTAATTTACTGCATGGTGATGTCACCATGGAAGACCAAAACTCCATCCCACCAAAACAGGCTGAAATTTCAGGGGGTCTTTTCAAACAGCTCTTACACCAAATGGCCGTTGTCATAATTTTCACAATTTCACAGTATTATTCCAACTACATATTGTGGGAAATAAATATAAAACACAGGAAATCCAGTTTTGACTGCACTGGGCCTTTAATGTCTGTGCAACCCAATGCTCATCTAGATGTCTGAGGGCCTTTGATTAAACTTAACTCCACAATTTACGATGGAGTTGTGCTGCAACTAGTGTGGGCGGACTGGAGCTACGACGTCACATAAAATGTTTTTTTTAATCAAGAAATACTGATTTCAGCACCCAAAGAGTAGCTTGCATTTACACATGACATTGTTGCCACTCAACTGCATCGTAAATCGTGGAGTTGAGTTTAGTTGGCTAATTTCCCCCAGGGCAGACAGACTCTTCTAAAGGAGATCCAGAACTTCCTGTTCCTGTAGCTCAATCCTTTTAGATCCATGCCAACATCACAGGACGACGTATTAGCAGGCTGTCACACCCTATCCTCAGCTACAGTGTCAAATAATGTGATTAAGGAACTGAAACGACACCCTCTCATTGGACAAACAGAGAAATGGGCCGATGTTGCTTCGGGGAATCTTCGGTCATTACAAAGCCAATGATGAGAGTAAAATAACACTGTGTCCCTATGGTGCCGAAATGGTTTCTTATCCCCCTCTTCTCTCCTTAACAACTACCTATTGAGAGGACATGATTGGTGAAAGCAATATGGTGGATAGGTACCAGTCTCCACTCTAAACATTCATCTGTCAGAACAGTGGCATCTGAAGGAGGCCATTTCAGAGTAATGGACCCACAGGTTGATTGCATCACCAGTATTTGGTTTTATCCTTCCCTGTGTATTGCCGTCATAAAGGTTACATAACACTGTCATAACACTGTCATTATAATGACATTGGGCTGACTGTGTCTGACCGTGTTGTGACCGTGTTTCCTCTTTTGATTCAGTTCCTAGGCCTCCATGTTCACAGTGAAGGAACAGACCACAGCCACTCAGAGGAGGTTCCAGACTACATCTATAAGATACTGGTGCTGATGGCTGGAATCTACTGCTTCTATCTCATGGAGACTATTTTCTCCATCATCACCACGCACCATGCTCCGCATCACCATGGGGTAAGTAGTGTCTATCCCCTGGGCTGTGTTTAGTAGGGCTCAATGTAGCAAAATGTTTTGCATCAAGAAACAAAAATCTGTGACGTAATTGGACAATTTCAGGTAGTACCTCCCAATTTCACTCTGTTTCGAAATGTTATCTTCTTACTGAACCCCACTGTTCTGTCTGCTTACTGGTTCAGTGGATCCATGGTGAAAAAAAACACACACGTATATTTGCAATAAACTTTTAATAAAGTGCAATGCTTCGGTCACAGAAATTAGTCAGGTCTTACTGGTTCCAAAATGTGATAATTGTTAGGTAATAACAGTAGATACATGTTCTATGCTGTCTGCAATCAAAAGATATGATATTATGAGCACATTGTCTCATTGTGTTTCCAGGTGGAGTCTGAGCCCCATCACTGTGACCATGGTAAAGTCGTGGAGATGTACCTGCAGGACAAAAATAACAAGCAGTCTGTATCGCAGACAGACCTGGTAGGTTCTGTACCAGTTATTCACAGAGACACCTGGTAGGTTCTGTACCAGTTATTCACAGACACACCTGGTAGGTTCTGTACCAGTTATTCACAGAGACCTGGTAGGTTCTGTACCAGTTATTCACAGACATACCTGGTATGTTCTGTACCAGTTATTCACAGACATACCTGGTATGTTCTGTACCAGTTATTCACAGACAGACCTGGTATGTTCTGTACCAGTTATTCACAGACAGACCTGGTATGTTCTGTACCAGTTATTCACAGACAGACCTGGTAGGTTCTGTACCAGTTATTCACAGACAGACCTGGTAGGTTCTGTACCAGTTATTCACAGACATACCTGGTATGTTCTGTACCAGTTATTCACATACACACCTGGTAGGTTCTGTACCAGTTATTCACAGAGACCTGGTAGGTTCTGTACCAGTTATTCACAGACATACCTGGTAGGTTCTGTACCAGTTATTCACAGAGACCTGGTAGGTTCTGTACCAGTTATTCACAGACATACCTGGTATGTTCTGTACTAGTTATTCACAGACAGACCTGGTAGGTTCTGTACCAGTTATTCACAGACAGACCTGGTATGTTCTGTACCAGTTATTCACAGACACACCTGGTAGGTTCTGTACCAGTTATTCACAGAGACCTGGTAGGTTCTGTACCAGTTATTCACAGACATACCTGGTAGGTTCTGTACCAGTTATTCACAGAGACCTGGTAGGTTCTGTACCAGTTATTCACAGACAGACCTGGTAGGTACTGTACCAGTTATTCACAGACATACCTGGTAGGTTCTGTACCAGTTATTCACAGACAGACCTGGTAGGTTCTGTACCAGTTATTCACAGAGACCTGGTAGGTTATGTACTAGTTATTCACAGACAGACCTGGTAGGTTGTGTGACAGTTATTCACAGGCAGACTTGGTAGGTTGTAAACCCTCTAACCTCTCTCTTGGAGAACTGAGTCAGATATAGATCCATGACTGAAAAGCCAGTTTCATAGTAAGCCTATATTTTACCTGGCACAGCATGTAGTCTTACGTCTCTACTATCCGTGTTTCTGAACACCTTGTCCCTCACTAACCCTTTCACTGCTTTAATTCAGGTGTTATTATTCTGTAATATTCTGATCCTGCTAGGTTGATAGCAATGACACAGAGAAAGCCTTTCCAGAACAAAACCAACACTCAAGAGGTAAGAAAGTCTTCTGGGTCTACTTACAACCTTTTCATAAGACATTACATCTAATCAAAGTTTATTGGTCACTTGCACAGGAAAGCCTTTTTCTTTTTATATTAATGTTTGGAAATATATACGCAATAAGAATATACAATATAGACTAAGAAATGTGTTGAAGTAAGTCAGTAAGACATGACTGAGTAGCAAAGATAATAATAATAATAATAATAATAATAATAATACAAAAATAGGTCAAGGTTTGACATTCAGGAAGTAGCTACAATGTCAAACTGTAAACTTACTGTGCGAGTCAAGTCTCAGGTCTAGTCAATGTTTACACACATTCAGTGTGACAAAGAGTAAGGTGCACAAAAGAGCTGTGTTCTTTTCTAATGAACAGTTAAAAAGGATATTTGCTAAAGGGATAGAACATTTTAGCTGCAGGTACAACCCGTCATCGTTGTAAATTATAATATCATTTACAATGATACCTTAGACTGCTGCCCTACAGTACATAGTAATTGAACACTGGTCACTTGAATCATGTTTAGCACTGTACTGTTTTAGCCACTCCATATGTATATACTGTATTCTAGTCAAAACTCATCCTATATAACTACCGTAATTTCTGGACTATAAGCCGCTACTTTATTCCCACACTTTGAACCTCGCGGTTTATACAATGACGCGGCTAATTTATGGATTTTTCCCGCTTTCACAAGATTCATGCCGCCAAAAAACTGAGCACCGTCACATAATGTGACCTAAATCGAGCGCGCTCAAACTTCCCATCATTCTGATTACAGTAATGATTTTGTCACCCTCATCATGGCAAAGACACGGAGAAATGCATATGATGCAGCTTTCAAGTTGAAGGCGATCGATCTGGCTGTTGGAAAAGGAAATAGAGCTGCTGCACGGGAGCTTGGCCTTAATGAGTCGATGATAAGACGTTGGAAACAGCAGCGTGAGGAACTGACTCAGTGCAAAAAGACAACAAAAGCTTTCAGAGGGAAGAAAAGCAGATGGCCCAAAGTATTTGCAGCCACTCGACATCAGTGTAAATCATGCATTTAAGGTGGCGCTCCTTGTTCAGTGGGAGGCTTGGATGACAAGTGGGGAGAAATCATTCACTAAAACGGGCCGCATGCGAAGAGCAACTTATGGTCAAGTCTGCCAGTGGGTCCTGACAGCGTGGAGCATTGTCAAAAAATCCACTATCATCAACGGGTTTCGAAAGGCTGGACTGCTGCGTGTTGAAGGGGCAGCATGAGCTCAGCGGGGTATTTGCCTCCGGATGAATGTGACGAGAGCGACAATGAAAACGATCCAACATCGGATGAAGCAATTCTGAGGCTATTCAACTCCGACACCGAAGGAGATGACTTCAGTGGTTTCAGTGCATAGGAGGAGGAAGATAGTGACCAATGACTTTAATGGTAGGCTACTGTTTAATTTTTGTTACAAGCCGTGTTTCGTTAAAGCCTATTTATTTTTGTTACAAGCCATGTTTCGTTTAAAGGCTGTGTAAAGTTATAATAAGGCTATGTAAAGTTTATCATTTGTTTCAATGTACCGGTAGGCACCTGCGGCTTATAGACATGTGCGGCTTATTTATGTACGAAATACATATTTTTTAATAATTCAGTGGGTGCGGTTTATATTCGGGTGCGCTTAATAGTCCAGCAATTACGGTACTGCTGTACACATATCTTCTGTTCATATACTGTCCATACTGTCTATTCACACCATTATTTATGTATATATATATATACAGTTGAAGTTGGAACTTTACATACACCTTAGCCATATACATTTCAACTCAGTTTTTCACAATTGCTGACATTTAATCCTAGTAAAAATTCCCTGTTTTAGGTCAGGTAGCATCACCACTTCATTTAAGAATGTGTGAATAATGTCAGAATAATAGTAGAGAGAATCATTTATTTCAGCTTTTATTTCTTTCATCACATTCCCAGTGGGTCAGAAGTTTACATACACTCAATTAGTATTTGGTAGCATTGCCTTTAAATGGTTAACTTTGGCTTTGTTCAAATGTTTCTTGATGCCTTCTGCAAACTTCCCACAATAAGTTGGGTGAATTTGGGCCCATTCCTCCTGACAGAGCTGGTGTAACTGAGTCAGGTTCGTAGGCCTCCTTGCTCACACACGCTTTTTCAGTTCTGCCCACAAACTTTCAATAGGACTGAGGTCAGGGCTTTGTGATGGCCACTCCAATACCTTGACTTTGTTGTCCTTAAGCCATTTTTCCACAACTTTGGAAGTATGCTTGGGGTCATTGTCCATTTGGAAGACCCATTTGCGACCAAGCTTTAACTTCCCGACTGATGTCTTGAGATATCCACATATTTTCCTACCTCATGATGACATCTATTTTGTGAAGTGCACCAGTCCCTCCTGCAGCAAAGCACCCCCACAGCATGATGCTGCCACCCCCGTGCTTCACGGTGTTCTTCGGCTTGCAAGCCTCCCCCTTTTTCCTCCAAACATAACGATGGTCATTATGGCCAAACAGTTCAATTTTCGTTTCATCAGACCACAGGACATTTCTCCAAAAAGTACGATCTTTGTCCCTATGTGCAGTTGCCAACCGTAGTCTGGCTTTTTTATGGTGGTTTTGGAGCAGTGGATTCTTCCTTGCTGAGCGGTCTTTCAGGTTATGTTGATATAGGACTCGTTTTACTGTGGATATAGATACTTTTGTACCTGTTTCCTCCAGCATCTTCACAAGGTCCGTTGCTGTTGTTCTGGGATTGATTTGCACTTTTCGCACCAAAGTACGCTCATCTCTAGGAGACAGAACGCATCTCCTTCCTGAGCTGTCTGACGACTGTGTGGCCCCAATGGTGTTTATACTTGTGTACAATTGTTTGTACAGATGAACGTGGTACCTTCAGGTGTTTGGAAATTGCTCCCAAGGATGAACCAGACTTTTTTAAATGGGGTTTTGGCTGATTTCTTTTGATTTTCCCATGATGCCAAGTGTAGAGGCACTGAGTTTGAAGGTAGATCTTGAAATACATCCACAGGTACACCTCCAATTGACTCAAATTATGTCAATTAGCCTATCAGAATCTTCTAAAGACATGACAGAATTTTCTGGAATTTTTCAAGCTGTTTAAGTCAACTTAGTATATGTAAACTTCTGACCCACTGGAATTGTGATACAGTGAATTATAAGTGAAATAATCTGTCTGTAAACAATTGTTGGAAACATTACTTGTGTCATGCACAGAGTATATGTCCTAACCGACTTGCCAAAACTATAGAAATGTGTGGAGTGGTTGAAAAACGAGTTTTAATGACTCCAACCTAAGTGTATGTAAACTTCCGACTTCAACTGTATATACACACTATATATACAAAGTATGTGGACACCCCTTCAAATGAGTGGATTCGTCTATTTCAGCCACACCAGTTGTTGACAGGCGTATAAAATCGAGCACACAGACATGCAATCTCCATAGACAAACATTGGCAGTAGAATGGCCTTACTGAAGAGCTCAGCGACTTGCAACTTGGCCCCGCCGAAGGATGCCACCTTTCCAACAAGTCAGTTTGTCAGATTTCTGCCCTGCTAGAGCTGCCACTGTCAACTGTAAGTGCTGTTATTGTGAAGTGAAAACATCTAGGAGCAACAATGGCTCAGCCGCAAAGTGGTAGGCCACACAAGCTCACAGAACGGCCCGTCGTGTGCTGAAGCGTGTAGCACGTAAATATTGTCTGTCCTTGGTTCCAACACTCACTACCGAGTTCCAAACAGCCTTTGGAAGCAATGTCAGCACAATAACTGTACGTCGGGAGCCCAATACAAGCCTAAGATCATCATGCCAAGTGTCGGCTGGAGCGGTGTAAAGCTCTCCACCATTGAACTCTGGAGCAGTGGAAACGCATTCTCTGGAGTGATGAATCACGCTTCAATATCTGGTAGTCCGATGGACGAATCAGGGTTTGGTGGATGCCAGGAGAACGCTACCTGCCCCAATGTAATATGCCAACTGTAATGTTTGGTGGAGGAGGAATAATGGTCTGGGGCTGTTTTTCATGGTTCGGACTAGGCCCCTTAGTTCCAATGAAGGGAAATCTGTGTGGAAGAACTTGACTGCGCAGAGCCCTGACCTCAACCCCATTGAACACATTTGGGATGAACTGGAACGCTGTCTGTGAGCCAGGCTTAATCGCCCAACATCAGTGCTCGTCTTCACTAATGCTCTTGTTGCTGAATGGAAGCAAGTCCCCACAGCTATGTTCTAATATCTAGTGGAAATCCTTCCCAGAAGAGTGGAGGCTGTTATAGCAGCAAAGCGGGGACCAACTCTATATTAATGCCCATGATTTTGAAATTAGATATTCGACGAGTAGGTATCCACATACAGTACTTTTGGTCATGTAGTCATACAGTATATTCTGTATTTACAAATATATATATACAATTATTAACAATAGCTGCATTTTGAATGGACTTATTTAGACAACTGAGCCTCTCTCTGAGTTTCCCTTCTGTCTCTCCCCTCCACTAGAACAGCGTCTGCTACCCTACATGGTTACCATAGGGGACGGGATACATAACTTTGCCGATGGCCTGGCTATCGGAGCAGCCTTTTCTGTTTCCTGGAAGTCAGGTCTTGCCACGTCTCTGGCTGTGTTCTGTCATGAGCTGCCTCACGAACTGGGTGAGTGGAGCACCGACTGATTCCTCTAGTTGGCCATGTTGAAAAAGGCTCTTGAGAATAAGGTCCAGCCATATATATATATATACTTTATTGTTTGAAATGAACAATAATCTTCTGAAATCAAACAAATCGAACTCGATATATATATTTAGTTGATTTCAGAAGATTATCTTTCATTTCAAACAATAAAGTATTAGAATGGATTAATAGCAATATATGAAAGGTAGATGATTAGCAGATACACAGTTTAGCCATTTGGCTCTGTTTCTAATTCACACAATCTTTCCAATGACATCAAGCTAAGACTGACATTTGATCACCAGTGTCATCCCATTATACCCCTCCTTTCTCCTTTCTCTACATCACCCAGGTGACTTCGCTATCCTGCTGCACAGCGGGGTGTCAGTGAAGAAGGCCTTGATGCTGAACGTGGCCAGTGCCCTCACATCCTTCATCGGTCTCTACATCGCCCTCACCATCTCTACTGACCTGGCCACCAAGCAGTGGATCGCTGCCATCACCTCTGGTCTCTTCCTGTACGTGGGTCTGGCTGATATGGTTAGTATGCTAGTTTTACCACATTCTCAAACAGGATAGGAGGAATAGCTTCTTGGTGGTTCTTTTCAAATGAGAATCTGTCGCACGAATAGTTCAATTGCTTTGACTTGGGCCTTTAGCATCTCCTGGCCATGTGACCTGACCAGGAAGAACTCTGACCCCGAGTTATGACACAGTTGCTCCTATTCCTTTCAGAAATGCATAATTTCCTCTATAAATATTATATATTTTGAAGAATGAGTGAAATGCATTTGATTGTCTTAATCCTCATCCCCCAGCTCCCCACCATGGTCCATGTGGACAACCGTAGGCCCTGGCTCATGTTCCTGCTGCAGAACGTAGGACTGCTGTCTGGCTGGGGCATCCTGCTCCTCCTCTCTCTATATGAGGATACAATTGGCTTCTAGAGCCTCCCATTCCTAACACTGTACAGTACAATACAATTACAAATGACACTATGTAGGCTATGCTGTATTTCATCTGTTTTACTGTATCTGTAACACGCTTGGTATTTCTATATGATTCAACGTTTCCTGACATTACTTTTCTCTATGTTATACACAGTATGAGCATACAGGCTAGTTCTGGTGTATCTTATGCATCTAACACATAGAAGTATATTCTGTTGGTCTTCTGTGTGGACACATCCTGCCGTAGGTGCTAATGTTACTATTTGAAGGGATATCATCTGAATGTGATTGGTTCAAACTGTAAATTATACAACCTATATTTATAATGGGACTCACAGGTCCTCAGGCTACTTCCTCTCTAATTGTCACACCTTTTGTATTAACCTCATGTACAGTGTCTTCAGAAAGTATTCACACCCCTTGACTTTTTCCACATGGATTCAAATGAGATCTTGTGTCACTGGCTTATAAAAAATACCCCATCATGTCAAAGGGGAATTATGTTTTTAGAAATGTTTACAAATTAATTAAAAATTAAAAGCTGAACTTTCTTGAGTCAATAAGTATTCAACCCCTTTGTTATGTCAAACCTAAATAAGTTCAGGAGTAAAACTGTTCTTAACAAGTCACATAATAAGTTGCATGGACTCACTCTGTGTGCAATAATAGTGTTTAACACCATTTGTTTAATGACTACCTCATATCTGTACCCCACACATACAATTAATTATCTGTAAGGTCCCTCAGTAGAGCGATGAATTTCAACCACAAAGAACAGGGATGTTTTCCAATGCCTCGCAAAGAAGGGCACCTATTGGTAGATGGGTTAAAAGGAAAAAAGCAGACATTGAATATTTTTTTGAGCATGGTGAAGTTATTAATTACACTTTGGATGATGTATCAATACACCCAGTCACTACAAAGATACAGGCGTCCTTCCTAGTTGCCAGAGAGGAAGGACACCGCTCAGGGATTTCACCGTGAGGCCAATGGTAACTTTAAAACAGTTACAATGGCTGTGACAGGAGAAAACTGATGGATCAACAACATTGTAGTTACTCCACAATAGTAACCTAATTGACAGAGTTAAAATAAGGAAGCCTGTACAGAATACAAATATTTCAAAACATGCATCCTATTTGCAACAAGACACTAAAGTAAAACTGCAAATAATGTGGCAAAGTGAGGAACTTTATGTCCTGAAGACAAAGTGTTGTGTTTGGGGAAAATCCAACAAAACAAATCACGGAGTAACACTTCATATTTTGAAGCATGGTGGTAGCTGCATCATGTTATAGGTATGCTTGCCATCGGTAGAGCACTAGGGAGTGTTTTATGATAAAAAATAAACAGAATGGAGCTAAGCACAGGCAAAATCCTAGAAGAAAACAGTCTGACAAATTCACCTTTCAGCAGGACAATAACCTTAAACACAAGGCCAAATCTACACTGGATGTGCTTCCCAAGATGACATTGAAAGTTCCTGAGTGGCCTAGTTACAGTTTTGACTTAAATCAGCTTGAACATCAAATCAAATATTACTGTGAAATGCTGAATACAACAGGTGTAGACTTTACCGTGAAATGCTTACTTACAAGCCCTTAACCAACAATGCAGTTCAAGAGAGTTAAGATAATATTTACTAAATAAACTAAGGTAAAAAAATGAAGTAACACAAGAAAATTACATAACAATAACGAGGCTATATACAGGGGATACCGATACCGAGTCAATATGTGGGGGTACAGGTTAGTCCAGGTATTTTGTATAGTGACTATGCATAGATAATAAACAGAGAGTAGCAGCAGTGTAAGAAGAGAGGGGTCCTGGATATAGGTCTTGGATGGTCCTGGATGGTAGGAAGCTTGGCCCCAGTGATGTACTGAGCCGTACGCACTACCCTCTGTAGCGCCTTGCGGTCAGATGCCGAGCAGTTGCCATACCAGGCGGTGATGCAACTGGTCAGGATGTTCTCGATGGTGCAGCTGTAGAACCTTTTGAGGTTCTGGGGATCCATGCTAAATCTTTTCAGTCTCCTGAGGGGGAAAAGGTGTTGTCGTGCCCTCTTCACAACTGTCTTGGTGTGTTTGGACCATGATAGTTCGTTGGTGGACACCAAGGAACTTGAAACTCTCGACTCGTTCCACAGGGGGCCTGTTCGGACCTTCTTTTCCTATGGTCCACGATCAGCTCCTTTGTCTTGCTCACATTGAGGGAGAGGTTGTTGTCCTGGCACCACACTGCCATGTCTCTGACCTCCTTTCTATAGGCTGTCTCATCGTTGTCGGTGATCAGGCTGTTGTGTCGTCAGCAAACTTAATGATGGTGTTGTAGTCGTGCTTGGCCACGCAGTCGTGGGTGAACAGGGAGTACAGGAGGGGACTGAGCACTCACCCCTGAGGGGCCCCAGTGTTCGGGATCAGTGTGGCAGATGTGTTGTTGCCTACCCTTACCACCTGGGGGCGTCCCGTCAGGAAGTCCAGGATCCAGTTGCAGAGGGAGGTGTTTAGTCCCAGGGTCCTTAGCTTAGTGAGGATCTTTGTGGGTACTATGGTGTTGAATGCTGAACTGTAGTCAATGAACAGCATTCTCACATAGGTGATCATTTTGTCCAGGTGGGAAAGTGCAGTGTGGAGTGCGATTGAGATTGCGTTATCTGTGGATCTGTTGGGGCGGTATACGAATTGGAGTGGGTCTAGGGTTTCCGACATGATGGTGTTGATGTGAGCCATGACCAGCCTTTCAAACATCTATAGCAAGACTTAAAAATGGTTGTGTAGCAATGATCAACAACCAACTTGACAGAGCTGGAAGAATTAAAAAATTAAAATAATAATAATAAAAATATTTTAGAATCCAGGTGTGCAAAACTCTTAGACTTACCCAGAAAGACTCACACCTGTAGTTGCTGCCAAAGGGGATTCTAACATGTATTGACTCAGGGGTGTGAATACTTGTTTACTGTACATGAGATATTTCTGTATTTCATTTTAATAAATGTACAAACATTTCTAAAAACATGCTTCCACTTTGTCATTAGGAGGTATTGTGTGTAGATGGGTGAGAAAAAGAAATACATGTAATCCTTTACGAATTCAGGCTGTAACACAACAACAAGTGGAATAAGTCAAAAGGTATGAATACTTTCTGATGCTACTGTACGTGGCAGTGTGCACTGTAGGTAGATGCTGTTTGAATTTGTGATCTTCTGAAGTGTGAAGTTGATGCAAGTGTACACAGTGTGTATGAATGTGAGAGGGTTATGGTGAGTTGAAGATAAGATTTCAATGTTAAGTTTATAGTCAATTGAGGCTTTTTTTTAAAGACTTGATTGAGGAAAAATTATGAAGTAGCTTATAAGTGGTGTATGTGTTGAAATGGACCACTGGAGGGAGCTCTGAGACTCATAATATTATGTATTTCCCAGACACATGGCCACATTAGAGGAGAGATACTGTATGTCACCATAGGATGTCTTTCCACAGCAATGATAGATAAGTCGCATTACCTTCAAATTATAAGGTTCTATCTGCAAAAAGATGACTCTAAGATAATTGGCTTTGAAGTACCAAACCCCCCCCATTGGCTTGAATGGTGTGAGCAATTAAAAAATATATTTTATTATTTTTAACTTGACATGAATTGGTGTATTTAAAGTAGTATAATGGTAGAGAACATTTTACAGAACAGGGCTACAAATATACTTACGCTTTCCTTGTCAGTTCACTACAGTCACAGCTTAACAGTAACATTAATTGAACATGTTGTTAGAATATTTATGATTTACCACCTATAATTTGCCTGTTTTGCAACTGCTGATGACATAGGCAAAGAAATACTGCAGAGCATTTCAAACTGTCAGGCTATTCATAAACTCCTCCCTGTCAAATATTCTCCATGTCCAACCTTATGAAAGCAGCATCATAATATGACAATGATGTGACAATTCTGTAGAAAACAAGGTTGATACAATTGTCATCTTTACAACTACAAATAGCTAGAAATCGACAATGTACCCATTCAGAATCAAACTGGAGATACCTTATAATCCCTGCTATTGTGGTGCTAAACTGCATGGAGAACCTTCAGAATCACAGAAGCCCCGAGCTAGATTGTAAACACAGAGCTTGCGTCCCAAATGGCCCGTAGGGCTCTGCTCAAAAAATAGTGCACTATATACTATAATATGGTGCCATTTGAGACACACCCATGGAGTCTATCAGGAATCTGATTCGTTACTTATCGTCCTCCTGCGGGGGTGAAGCTTCTGTGTGAGCCAATAGGATGGCAGCGTAATCTTAGCTAATGTTAAGAACCATTGTGGTAAGCCTGCCAGTCTTCTTTAGAAAGCATCGATTAATTTATTCATAGACACAGAGGCATGCTTAGCTCTGCAGGATAGAATGCATGTGTCATTGTTTGTTGTAGGAAAAGCGGAAAAGATCCAATAACTTTGGTTTTAGGTGCCAGATACGGAGGAATATGGTAGGCATCGGACAAAAGGTGTGACATGCCAGGAGGGTCCTCAGATACAAAGATAAAGAAGCTGAACTATCATGTGAAGAATCTATTTATACATTATGCAAATGTTTTGTTATTCATACTTTTAGCAGAACTTAAGGTCTTGGATGTTGTAATGTTTTGATGTCAACAGGTAAAGAGCTAATTGATGTTGCTCTACATTCTGTTGCTCGAAAACAGTTTTCTTTTTTATATTTTTCATTTGCACTGTACGTTGGTGAGTTACATGGAGATTGCCTTTGCAAGATCCCTATCATTTTGTAATCATCATAAAATTGTAACATTTCATGTGTTTGACATGTGTTGACATGGAACACTAGTGTCATTCACTGTTGAAGTAGGAGAGTGACATAAATGGCTTTCTAATCTAATCCATGGCCTGTTCTCCCCTCATTCCCATTCAGCTCTAGCTGTCTGTGTGGTTAATGATATTCCCATTAGGTGCCCTGTGGGACCCTATAGTGGGTTGAGGAGGGCTGGGGAGGGTTGCTCCTGCTGCTCCCACATGGGGACACCCTTTGTGTCTGGATAGACGACACACACTGAGGATGTTAACACCATCCTCTGCCTAACACCCTCCCCAATACACACACACACACACACACACATAAATCCTTCAGTGTCTCAGTTTCACTCCTTTTTCATTCTTTCTTACCAATTTACTGACAAACAAGCACATATGCTGTCATGTGCGTACACGCACACACAGACACACACACACACACACACACACACACACACACACACACACACACACACACACACACACACGCACACCATTACTGTGACAGCAATCACAAATGAAGCGTTAAATGAAGAAACAGATCGCCGTGTTCTCAGGGGAGTGGGGCTCCACTCCCTATTCAAAGGGAATGTGTGGCTGAGACCAAAGAGTCATTAGCTTCACAAAGACAGACAGATCGACAGACAGACAGACCCTCCTATTCGCCTCACCACTTCACTAGCCAATTAAAGGTTAGCCCTCCACAAAAGAGCATCCATCGGGGGAGAGAGACGCAGCCCCAGTAACACCGGCCTTGATAGGACACCACTGATCTATATGTACATCCCAAATGGCACCCTATTCCCTATGAAGTGCACTATTTTTGACCAGGACCTTACGGGGCTCTGGTCAGAACTAATACACTATAAAGGGAATATAATGCCATTTGAGACGCCGCCTATCTGTCCTCTCTGGATGGCCAAAACAACCCAGAGAAAAAGGCTTCACTCCACAGCCCCCTGCCTGGTCCAGACCCCTGCAGCTTGTTTGGTTTCTCCAGCTAAATGCTTCCTGTGTGTAGCGTTTTTTTTCAGCCTCTCGTGGATATTTGAGATTGAGAAGAGCCCTGCAGTAACTGTACTACTGCAGCTCTCAGACTGCTCCTGCCCAGTAGTTTTTTGTGTGAGTGTCAGAGGTTCTTTGTCAACATTCCGCTCTTGTTTATTTCTTTATCTTTTTAAGGCTCGAGCGGAGCACCTTGTGAGAGAGGGAGCAAGAGAGAGAGAGAGATGGAGACGGAGCAAGATGGAACAAGATGGTGCCGACAGACATGGTCGCCCTGTTCCTAGCGCCTAACAAACTTTGCCATATATATTTTTTTGTGTTATTTCTTACATTATTTGCTCAGAACATTTCTTGCAATATTAGCTAGTCCGGAAATACATTTAGGATATTAGATCAGCAGTCACTCACCAGAATTTCAAAAAAATAATACTTTCCTGATTTGGTTCCTTTGTTCTTATCCCCCGAGGCATTTCCACTCATCCCAAGGGCTGCTCCAAGACGCTGCCAACGGAGAAGAGGATTATCGAGTGGACTTGTAGCATCCACCGCTTCCGAGTATCCCTGGACAATAAAGTATACGAGCTCAGGGTGAGGATTTCTTTCCAGAGAGACATCAGGGACTGTAACATACTCTGTTTCACAGAATCATGGCTCTCTCCGGATATACTGTCCCTGTCCATACAACCAGCGGGGTTCTCCTTACATCGCACAGACAGGAAGAAATACATCTATGGGAAAAAGAAAGGCAGAGGTGTATGCTTCACCATGAACTGGGGGCGGCAGGTAGCCTAGTGGTTAGAGCGTTGGACTATTAACCGAAAACCGCTGCAAGATCAAATCCCCAAACTGACAAGGTAAAAATCTGTCGTTCTGCCCCTGAACAAGGCAGTTAACCCACTGTTCCTAGGCCGTCATTGAAAATAATAATTTGTTCTTAACTGACTTGCCTAGTTAAATAAAGGTAAAACAAAATTTAAAAACCTACTCATGGTGTGATTGTGGTAATGTACAAGAACTCAAGTCCTTTTGATCTCCCGATTTGGAATACCTCACTATCAAATGCCGACCGCATTACCTCCCGAGAGAATTCTCTTTGGACATTGTCACGGCCGTGTATAGTCCCCCTCAAGCCAACACTGCGACTGCTCTGGACTTTGTGCAAACTGGAAACCGCATATGCTGAGATCACGTTTATTGTAGCTCAGGACTTTAATACCCATCTGGACAAGAGGAATACCTATGTAGGAGTGCTGTTCATCGACTACAGCTCAGCCTTCAATACCATAGTGCCCTCCAAGCTCATCATTAAGCTCGGGGCCCTGGGTCTGAACCCCGCATTGTGCAACTGGGTCCTGGACTTCCTGACAGGCCGTCCCCAGATGGTGAGGGTAGGCAAAAACTGCTCTTCAACATGGGGGCCCCACAAGGGTGCATGGCGATGTGTTGATAAAACTTTGGTAGAATTTTCTTCAGATTTGCTTTATCAATGTCAATAAAATGACATCCACTGGGCAGCAGTGGAGAGCGTGAAAAGCGTTAAGTTCCTCAGTGTGCATATCACCTGAAATGATACGTCCACACAGACAGTGCGGTGAAGAAGGTGCAACAGCACCTCTTCAACCTCAGGAGACTGAAGAAATTCGGCTTGGCCCCTAAGACACTCACAAACTTCTACAGATGCACCGGTGAGAGCATCCTGGTGGTCTGTATCACCGCCTGGTATGGCAACTACAACGTCCGCAACTGCAGTGCTCTCCAGAGGGTGGTGCGGTCAGCCCAGTACATCACAAGGGGCACACTGCCTTCCCTCCAGGACATCTACAGCACACAGGAAGGCCAAGAAGATAATTAAGGACCTCCGTCACCCGAGCCAGGGCCTGTTCACCCTGCTGCCATCTAGAAGGCGGAGACAGTACAGGTGCATCAAAGCTGGGACCGAGAGACTGAAAAAGAGCTTCTATGTCTTGGCCATCAGACTGTTAAACAGTCAGTCACCAGACTCACCACCAACCCGCGTCCACCCAATACCCTGCCCTGAACTTTAGTCACTGTTGCTAGCCGGCTATCTCCGGGTACTCAACCCTGCAACTTAAAGACTGTTGCCGTATAGTCATGGTCACTAATAATGTTTACATGCTGTTTTACCCACTTCATATGTATATACTGTATTCTAGTCAAGGCCTATCCTATATAAGTACTGCTGTACATACCTTGTCTATTAATTTACTGCCCGAATTGTCTATACACAGCATCATATACATATATATTTACACAGAGTTTATATATTTACACTGAGCAGGCAGGCGGTGGCTGGCCATTAGGAGTCAGTCTGAGTCATTTTAGCTGTTAAACGACTAGTCACACACTCAAATTAATCTCCTGGGTCAGAAAACTTCCTCCACAGCAGCTCCCCCATAATTTTACTAATCCAGCTAGGATTATCGGTACTGCCTGGGGGACGGGGGAAAGAAACTATCCTGCTCTGTGTGTGTGCGTCCATGTTGTGTATGTCTATGTGCGTGCTTGTGCCTGTGTGTGTGCGTGTGTGTGCGTGTGTGTGCATGTGCCCAGCTCTGAGGCCTAGTGACAGCTATGGGAAAGCAGGACAGGACAGCCCCGGGGCAAGAGTCTGGATGAGGGGGATTTACTCTCTCACAGTCTCACATTCTGAGATTACAATGTGTCAATCTGTGATTGGCAGTTAGGGTTGGGAGACTTGTCTCAGGGCCTTGCTCGCCCCCTGTCCTGTCACTCTGAATTGGCCAATTAGCTCACCTCTGTCTGATGCTAAATGACCGAAAAGTTTGGTTCTTTGATGATCAAGTTCAAGTGTAAACAGAGTCTAGTAATGACAGTATTCCAGTTGTGGGGGATGTGTGAAGTAGACTTCTCTTAGATGTGACGCTTCATGCTTGCCCAGCTAAGCAAAACCCGCGCTCTCCATCCAATTTATTTCTCACTTGAACGGACTTCAAAACCCATGTTCCTGTTCCCTGTTCCACAACATTGTCTCATATTATAAACCACGCTGCTGGGAAGTATAAGCATATCTAAATCATCAATCTAATCCCCATACAGCCAAAACACACGGGCTCCCCATTCCTCAATGTAGCCTGTCTCCTTAGCACAAGATTTATGCCTAGTAGCGTTACGATGATAAGTTTTATAGCTGGAGCAGGTATTGTGGTCCTCATCAGTTGAGTGGATGATGAATATGTGGCGGTGAGAGATAGTGCTATGATTCTGGGTAGAGACAGTGTGTGTGTTCATGTGTGTGTGTGCGCGCGCACGTGTGTGCTTGTCCGTTTGCGTGTGCGTGTGTAGCGTGATGCTGGGTAGAAGACTGTGTGTGTGTGTTGCTGAGGCTGATGATGCTAACACAAGAAGATGAATGCCCTGCCTGGTGAACAGTGGGCCTGAACAGTGCCGAAGCCGTTTACTCCTTAAGGCTGTGTCGTCCTCGCTCTGATCACTAACACTGGCAGCAACGCAACAGTATTCTCCATTGACTCTGTCAAGAGTCAAGGACCTTTTAGGTTTGGTAGTAAATGATGATCTGAGAAGTTGACTTGGTGGGCTTGCTTCAGTAGTTTACAGTGTTTATAATGCAGTGATTCACATAGCCTCATTGTGATACGGATGGTGGTAGTCTACCATATGTAAAGTATAGTCCCCTCTGGATCATTCTGTCAATAGAGTGTACAGAGTGGATGGGAAGAGCTGTTTCACACTCAAGGTTAAATTAGCCGTTGTTGAACATGGTCTTCAAAGTGAAGGTAAGACATTTGATTAAATATATCCTTTCGTTTACCATCTGATTCCAAAGTTTTTATCTCAGTATAAGACGTTATAGTGATACAGTGTATGGCAGCTCTGGCCCTGGCACGTTGCCATGGTGACAGTGGGCGGGCGGGATTCCGCTGCTGTGTTCCTTCGTTTGGTTTCCCCTGGGGCCAGCCGTGGGACCCTGGACATCTGCCCCCCCCCCCTCATTCCTCCCCTGGTCGGCGTGGTGTTCCTAATCCCTGAGCTGAGACTAAACCACACACATGCACGCAAACATACACACTGCCGTCACCACCCAATGCTGCCCCTAACCCCCACACTGTCCTAGCTGCACACTGACCTGCTTTCCCTTAATCACTCCCTCCCTCCCTCCTTCTTTCCCTTCATCACTCCCTCTCGCCCTCCTTCTTTCCCTCCATCACTCCCTCCCTCCCTCCTTCTTTCCCTCCATCACTCCCTCCCTCCCTCCTTCTTTCCCTCCATCACTCTATCTCCCTTTCTCCAGTCGCTCTCTGTTTTGTCAGCTTTCAGATGAACCTGTAGCCCCACTCAACAGAGATTCATCAAGTCCCTCACCACACACACACACACACACACACACACACACACACACACACACACACACACACTTACTCAATCACATACCAACTAAAGCCCATCTTCCATTTGAAATACATGGATGCTTAAGACTGGACAGATTAAAAGTGTGTTTTGGTGTCCTCAGATTTCAAAGTGGGTATGGTTAAGGAAAATGTCTCATTGGTGGCATTAGTGGCAGATCCTTTATCCAACTGGGAGAGTTTTCAGATGATACTGCCACCCTGGATGCATCTACACTGGACGACCCTCCATGTATTCACTTCTTACTCCGTTATATTTCCTCTGCTGATGTTTCCATTACGAAAATAACGTGTGACGGCTAATCCATTTAGCCGTTTAAAAAGTGTTTTTCCTCTTTCTATTTTTCAAGAGCATGGCCAAGTAGAAAAGCAGTGTCCTTGTCTCCAAGCGCTAGTTGGGCTGATTGAAGCTGGGACTCCCGCTGTGCTTTCACATGAAGTTGCTACCTCCGGAAATAAATAAAAAACATTGGTAATCTCTGAAGACCGTTCTCAACACACTTCCTAAAGATGGGTACTCAGGAGAACTTTTCTCAGATCAGATCCTCCTGTAGCCCTATCCCTCCGCCCCCCAATGCTGTTCTCCACTTCTCTTTGTTATTTGGGAGCCGGCTCAGCTGTTGGCTGCGAAGGCCTCTGTGAGTGTCTTTGAAGGAGTGAGAGGGCCGATAAGCCTAGAAAAGCTGTAAAGAGTGATTAAGATAATTAACAGCAGCTCTGTCTCACATGTCAGAACAGAAGGGAGAGGTGGTCGTGAGTTAAGATGAAGGGATGGAGGGGGGGCATGGACTGTCCTCACCAGCTGGGAGGAACATCAACCTCTCTCCCTTCGTCTTCCTCCATCAAACACCTTTTCACTCCTCTGTAATCATTCTCTCTCTCCCTCTAATACGTCTGTCTCTACCCTCTCTCTCTATCTCCCCCTCCCTCCCTCCCTCCCTCTCTCTCTCTCGCTCTCTATCTCCCTCCCTCCCTCCCTCCCTCCCCTCCCTCCCTCCCTCCCTCTGTCTCTCTCTCTCTGTCGCTCTCTCTCTCTCTCTCTCTGTCTCTCTTTCTCTCTGTGCCTCTCTCTCTCTTCCTAACACAGATAATGTTACTGATATGACTACTGTGAGATGTTCGCCCCCCAGCCACAGCTAAGTGACCTATGATTTAGAGGGCCATGCCCAGTTTCCTCTCTGCATGTCACTCACCCACCAACATTGTTCTGATACCTAACCACCTCAGCTGTCTCTCACCTCCCATTAATGGTCACATGTGGCCAGCCTCATCAGGCAGATGGGAGGTGATGGACATGGGCTGATGAGATGAGGGATGGAGGGTTTGTGGGGAGAGGGATGGAGAGTTGGAAAGGTGGAGTAGTATATGAGTGAAGGAGACCTATATACTAGGTGTGTCAGAGGAAGGCCCAAAAAATGGTCAAAGACTCCAATCACCCAGGTCATAGACTGTTCTCTCTCTCCTACCGAAAAGGAAGCAGAATCAGAACTCCGTTATATTTCCTCTGCTGATGTTTCCATTACGAAAATAACGTGTGACGTTTAGCCGTTTAAAAAGTGTTAAGTCTAAGGACCAAACGGCTCCTTAACAGCTTCTACCCCAGCTTCTAAGCCATAAGACTGCAGAACAATTAATCAAATGGCCACCTTAACTATTTACATTGCCCCCCCCCCCCTTAGTTTTTACACTGCTGCTACTCGCTGTTTATTATCTATGCATAGTCACTTAACAAATTACCGGTACCCCCTGTATATAGCCATACAGCCTCATTATTGTTATGTTATTTTCTTGTGTTACTTTTTGAATTTATAGATTTTTTCTTGTTGTTAATTTAATAAATATTTTCTTAGCTCTATTTCTTGAACTGCATTGTTGGTTAAGGGCTTGTAAGTACACATTTCATGGTAAGGTCTACTACACCTGCTGTATTCGGCACGTGACAAATCAAATTTGATTTGATGTGTGTTGGTAGACCATCGCCCTGCCAAGCTGTTTGTCCCCTGGCCTTGTATGCTAAACAGGAACCTCCCATGAGGTCCATTGTTATGTGAAGGATCACCACAATTGCATTGGATATTATCCACTAATTACACACTACAGTTCAAAAGTTTGGGGTCACTTAGAAATGTCCTTGTTTTTGAAAGAAAATAGTTTTTTTTTGTCCATTAAAATAACACCAAATTGATCAGAAAATACAGTGTAGACATTGTTAATGTTGTAAATGACTATTTGATGGAGGAAATTATAGTTGAAATGATTAATAATGTATACATTTAAATTAGAACCTGTTACGAGTAAATGAGTGAAGAGGTGTGGAGTCAGGCGCAGAGAGCAAAAGATGTGGGAAAAACAACACGCTTTAATGTCCCGGAAACATAACATGAACAAAAGTGGAAACACAAATGAACAGAAATATAAACGGACAGCGTAAAACCCAAATGCCAACAAAAATACACTCAAACAAGAAAACAGGCGAACAAGCCCGCACGAAACAGATGCGGGCTGAACAGACTATATATATAACCCTATCCTAACAACCAAACAAGAAACAGGTGCTACCAATTAGACAGAACTAAACGAACACAGAACAACGGATCGGCGATAGCTAGTAGACCGGCGACGACGACCGCCGAGCGCCACCCGAACAAGAAGGGGAGTCACCTTCGGTAATATTTGTGACAGTACCCCCCCCCCCCCTGACACGCAGCTCCCGCAGCGCGCCGACGCTGGCCTCGGGGACGACCCGGGGGCCGAGGCGCTGGGCGATCCGGACGGAGGCGATGGAATTCACTCAACATAGATGGGTCTAGAATATCCCTCACCGGAACCCAGCACCTCTCCTCCGGACCGTACCCCTCCCAGTCAACGAGGTACTGCAAGCCCCTCACCCGGCGTCTCGAGTCCAGAATAGCTCGTATCTTGTACGCCGGGGACCCCTCGATGTCCAGAGGGGGCGGAGGAACCTCCGGAACCTCATCTTCCTGCATGGGACCAGCTACCACCGGCCTGAGAAGAGACACATGAAATGAGGGGTTAATACGATAATACGAAGGAAGTAATAATCGATAACAAAACTCATTTATTCTCCTCAGGACTTTAAATGGCCCTATACACTACGGACCCAGCTTCCGGCAGGGCAAGTGGAGGGGCAGATTTCGGGTCGAGAGCCAGACCCTGTCCCCAGGTGCAAACACGGGGGCCTCACTGCGGTGACGGTCAGCGCTCTTCTTCTGCCTTATACTCGCTTGGCGTAATGACTCTTGGACCGCCCTCCAGGTCTCCTTAGAGCGCTGTACCCACTCCTCCACCGCAGGAGCCTCAGTCTGGCTCTGATGCCACGGTGCCAGGACTGGCTGGTACCCCAACACGCACTCAAATGGTGACATGTTGGTAGAGGAGTGGCTTAGTGAGTTCTGGGCTATTTCTGCCCAGGGAATATATCTCGCCCACTCCCCTGGCCGGTCCTGGCAATACGACCGCAGAAACCTACCCACCTCCTGGTTAACTCTCTCCACCTGCCCATTACTCTCCGGGTGATACCCTGAGGTCAGGCTGACCGAGACCCCCAGACGTTCCATAAATGCCCTCCAAACACGGGAGATAAATTGGGGGCCCCGATCAGAAACTATATCCTCGGGCACCCCGTAGTGCCGGAAGACATGGGTGAAAAGAGTTTCCGCAGTCTGTAGGGCCGTAGGGAGACCGGGCAATGGGATAAGACGGCAGGACTTAGAGAACCGATCCACAACGACCAGGATTGTAGTGTTACCCTGAGAGGGGGGAAGGTCAGTAAGAAAATCTACCGATAGATGGGTCCACGGCCGTTGTGGAACGGGAAGAGGTTGTAATTTACCTCTTGGCAGGTGTCTAGGAGCCTTACTCTGGGCGCACACCGAACAGGAGGAAACATAGAATCGCACATCCCTCCTCAAAGTGGGCCACCAGTACTTCCTCTCAAGACCTCTCACTGTCCTAAAAATACCTGGGTGACCCGACGAGGGTAGACAATGAGCCCATCGAATCAATTGATCACGGACAGCCAGCGGCACGTACCTACGACCCTCCGGAACCTGTGGAGGCGCAGGTTCCTCCCTTAACGCCCGCTCGATGTCCGCGTCCACATCCCATACTACTGGTGCCACCAGCTTAGCTGCCGGAATGATGGGAGTAGGATCGATGGACCTGTCCTCAGTGTCATAGAGTCTTGACAGCGCGTCAGCCTTAGTGTTGAGGGAACCTGGTCGATACGAGATAGTGAAACGAAATCTAGTGAAAAACATGGCCCACCTTGCCTGACGAGGATTCAGTCTCCTAGCTGATCGGATATACTCCAGGTTACGATGGTCAGTCCAGATAAGGAAAGGGTGCTTAGCCCCCTCAAGCCAGTGTCTCCACACCTTCAGGGCCTTAACCATAGCCAACAACTCCCTATCCCCCACATCATAATTCCGCTCCGCTGGCCCGAGTTTCTTCGAAAAAAAGGCACAGGGGCGGAGCTTCAGTGGCGCACCCGAACGCTGTGAGAGCACCGCTCCAACCCCAGCCTCGGATGCGTCCACCTCTACTATAAATGCCAAAGAAGGGTCCGGATGTGCCAACACCGGCGCCTCAGTAAACATCGCCTTCAACTTATGAAAAGCTCCGTTCGCCTCTGCTGACCACTGCAAACGCACCGGCCCCCCCTTCAGCAGTGAGGTAATAGGGGCAGCTACCTGACCAAAACCCCGGATAAACCTCCGGTAGTAATTGGCAAATCCCAAGAACCGCTGCACCTCCTTTACCGTGGTCGGAGTCAGCCAATTACGCACAGCCTTTACGCGGTCACCCTCCATTACCAAACCAGAGCTGGAAATGCGATAACCCAGGAAGGAAACTGATTGTTTGGAAAACTCACATTTCTCCGCCTTCACATACAGGTCATGCTCCAGCAGTCGTCTAAGAACCTTGCGCACAAGAGATACATGCGCAGTGCATGTAGTGGAGTAGATCAAAATATCGTCAATATACACCACTACACCCTGTCCGTGCAGGTCTCTGAGAATCTCATCCACGAAGGATTGAAATATAGCTGGAGCATTCTTTAAACCGTATGGCATGACGAGGTACTCATAATGGCCAGACGTAGTGCTAAATGCAGTTTTCCACTCATCTCCCTCCCGAATACGCACCAGATTATAAGCACTCCTGAGATCCAGTTTAGTGAAGAACTGCGCTCCGTGAAATGGTTCCACTGCCATAGCAATAAGAGGTAGTGGGTAACTAAAACCCACTGTGATGGAATTTAGACCTCTATAATCAATACACAGACGTAAACCACCATCTTTTTTCTTCACAAAAAAGAAACTCGAAGAGACAGGTGACATGGAGGGCCGAATATACCCCAGTCCCAGAGCCTCGGTGATATAAGTTTCCATAGCCACCTTCTCCTCCTGGGACAAAGGATACACATGACTCCGGGGGAGTGCAGCGTTACCCTGGAGGTTTATCACGCAATCCCCCTGCCTATGGGGTGGTAATTGGGTCGCCTTCTTTTTACTGAAAACGATAGCCAAATCGTCATACTCAGCTGGAATGCGCACGGTGGAAACCTGGTCTGGACTCTCCACCGTTGTCGCACCGATGGAAACCCCTACACACCTGCCTGAACACTCATCAGACCACCCCTGTAGAGTTCCCTGTTTCCACGAAATCGTAGGATTATGAATAGCTAGCCAGGGAATCCCCAGTACAACTGGAAACGCAGGTGAATCGATAAGGAACAAACTAATTCGCTCCTTGTGATTCCCCTGCGTAATCATCTCCAACGAAATTGTGGCTCTCTTCACCAGCCCTGACCCTAATGGTCGACTATCTAAAGAGTGCACGGTAAAAGGGGGGTCTACTTTTACTAACGGAATCCTCAACCTCTGAGCGAGTCCGCGATCTATAAAGTTTCCAGCTGCGCCTGAATCTACCAGTGCCTTATGCTGGAGAGAAGGAGAATAATTAAGGAAACAAATTAATAGGAACATGTGACCAACAGGAAACTCTGGGAGAGTGTGGTGCTTACTCACCTGGGGTGACCGATGAGTGTTCTGCCTGCCCTCTCGATTCCCAGATGAATTCCTCCAGCACCGACCAGACGTGTGCCCTCTCCGGCCACAACTGGTACAGGAGGAGCTTCCTCCGCCGATCTCCCTAGACGCGGTCCCTCCTTGCTCCATCGGGATAGGAGCAGGAGGGTCAGGAGGTAGAACTGACAGGACCCTTTCAGAACGTCCACGAGCAGCTAGCAGATGGTCCAACCGGATCGACAGGTCTATCAGTCCATCCAGGCTGAGTGTAGTATCTCGACAGGCAAGCTCCCTACGGACGTCCTCTCTCAGGCTACACCTGTAATGGTCTATCAGGGCCCTGTCGTTCCACCCTGCTCCCGCAGCCAAGGTCCGGAACTCCAGCGCGAAGTCCTGCGCGCTCCTCGTCCCCTGTCTAAGATGGAACAATCTCTCACCCGCCGCTCGACCTTCTGGAGGGTGATCGAACACGGCCCTGAAACGGCGGATGAACTCCGGGTAGTTGTCCTTCGCTGAGTCGGGCCCGTTCCAGACCGCATTAGCCCACTCCAGGGCTCTACCGGTCAGGCATGTGATGAGGACCCCTACTCTCTCCTCCTCCGAGGGGGCCGGCCGAACGGTGGCCAGGTAGAGGTCTAATTGAAGCAGGAATCCCTGGCACCCCGTCGCTGCTCCATCGTAATTCCTCGGAGGCGTCATGTGCAGAGCGCTGGAACCGGATCCAGATGGGGGAGATGGTAGAGTTGCTGGTGGGAGGGTCGGTGGGTTAGTAGTAGGGAAACCATTCCTCTCCCAACGATCCATCCTCTCCATCATCTGATCCATCGCTGATCCTAGGCGATGGAGGATGGACGTGTGATGTTGGACTCGCTCCTCCATAGTGGGAAGAGGAGTGATCGCTGCTCCTGCTGACTCCATAGAAGGTGCGGGCTTCTGTTACGAGTAAATGAGTGAAGAGGTGTGGAGTCAGGCGCAGAGAGCAAAAGATGTGGGAAAAACAACACGCTTTAATGTCCCGGAAACATAACATGAACAAAAGTGGAAACACAAATGAACAGAAATATAAACGGACAGCGTAAAACCCAAATGCCAACAAAAATACACTCAAACAAGAAAACAGGCGAACAAGCCCGCACGAAACAGAAGCGGGCTGAACAGACTATATATAACCCTATCCTAACAACCAAACAAGAAACAGGTGCTACCAATTAGACAGAACTAAACGAACACAGAACAACGGATCGGCGATAGCTAGTAGACCGGCGACGACGACCGCCGAGCACCACCCGAACAAGAAGGGGAGTCACGTTCGGTAATATTCGTGACAGAACCATTTATTCTAATACTATTATGTTATGGTATGAAAAGTATGGGTGCTTGGTTAAGCTGTTACTGAAAATGTAAGCAAAACGAATTAATTGTCTGTACCTCACAGGAAGTTTAAGGGAGAGGGCTGATGTATCTTTTCTGACAGATAAGAATGGTCCTTGATGTACCATTTGTGGAGGAGAAGATATCTTTTAGACAGATTGGAATGTCTGGTTTATGAGGGGAGAGGAAGACATCTCCGGACCTGAAAACACTGGGCTATGGTGGGAATCGGAGAGAGTGTAAGAAACTTGATGATGTCATTTTATGTTCTCTCATATAATGTAAGGGTCTTTGTATTTTTGGTTAGTATTCACTTGAATTAAACGCAGTTTACCTGGCTTTTAAGACGGGTCTCGATCTACTTCATGCATAATTAATGAACTTACACCTCATTAATGAACTAGAGCGAGTGCGAATTTGATTTTGGCTATAAAACATATAGGAATTTAGAAATTCCACTAACACTATTGTAGCTGGAAATGGCAGATTTTTAAAATAGGATATCTACATAGGCGTACAGAGGCCCATTATCAGCAACCATCACTCCTGTGTTCCAATGGCACGTTGTGTTAGCTAATCCAAGTTTATCATTTTAAAAGACTAATTGATCATTAGAAAACCCTTTTGCAATTATGTTAGCACAGCTGAAAACTGTTGTTCTGATTAAAGAAGCAATAAAACCGACCTTCTTTTAAACTAGTTGAGTATCTGGAGCATCAGCATTTGTGGGTACGATTACAGGCTCAAAATGGCCAGAAACAAATAACTTTCCTCTGAAACTCGTCAGTCTATTCTTGTTCTGAGAAATGAAGGCTATTCCATGCGAGAAATTGCCAAGAAACTGAAGATCTCGTACAACGCTGTGTACTACTCCCTTCACAGAACAGCGCAAACTGGCTCTAACCAGAATAGAAAGAGTAGTGGGAGGCCTGAGCAACTGAGCAAGAGAACAAGTACATTCGTGTCTAGTTTGAGAAACAGTGTCCACAACTGGCAACTTCATGAAAGAGTACCCTCAAAACACCAGTCTCAACATCAACAGTGAAGAGGCGACTCCAGGATGCTGGCCTTCTAGGCAGAGTTGCAGAGAAAAAGCCATATCTCAGACTGGCCAATAAAAAGAAAAGATTAAGATGGGCAAAAGAACACAGACACTGGACAGAGGAAGATTGGAATAAAGTGTTATGGACATACTAATCTAAGTTTGAGGTGTTTGGATCACAAAGTAGAACATTTGTGAGACGCAGAAAAAATGAAAAGATGCTGAAGGGGTGCTTGACACCATCTGTGAAGCATGGTGGAGGAAATGTGATGGTCTGGGGGTGCTTTAGTGGTGGTAAAGTGGGAGAATTTTACAGGGTAAAATGGATCTTGAAGAAGGAAGACTATCACTCTAATTTGCAACGCCATGCCATACCCTGTGGACAGCGCTTCATTGGAGCCAATTTCCTCCTACAACAGGACAACGACCCAAAGCACAGCTCCAAACTATACAAGAACTACTTAGGGAAGAAGCAGTCAGCTGGTATTATGTCTATAATGGAGTGGCCAGCAGAGTCACTGGATCTCAACCCTACTGAGCTGTTGTGGGAGCAGCTTGACCGTATGGTACGTGCCCTGCAAGCCAATCCAACTTGTGGGAGGTGCTTCAGGAAGCATGGGGTGAAATCTCTTCAGATTACCTCAACAAATTGACAACTAGAATGTCAAAGGTCTGAAAGGATGTAATTGCTGCAAATGGAGGATTCTTTGACGAAAGCAAAGTTTGAAGGACAAAATTATTATTTCAATTAAAAATCATTCTTTATTACCTTGTCAATGTCTTGACTATATTTCCTATTCATTTTGCAACTTATTTCATGTATGTTTTCATGGAAAACAAGGAAAGTGACTACAGACATTTGAACAGTAGTGTACGGTGCCTTGCAAAGGTATTCATTCCCCTTGGCGTTTTTCCTATTTTGTTGCGTAACAACCTGTAATTTAAATGGATTTTTATTTGGATTTCATGTAATGGACATACACAAAATAGTCCCAATTGGTGAAGTGAATTGAAAAAAATTACTTGTTTGAAAAAAAAAGACAAAAAAAATGTTTTTAAGTGGTGCAAGTATATGTATTCACCCCCTTTGCTATGATGCCCCTATATAAGATCTGGTGCAACCAATTACCTTCAGAAGTCACATAATTAGTTACAGTGGGGCAAAAAAAGTATTTAGTCAGCCACCAATTGTGCAAGTTCTCCCACTTAAAAAGATGAGAGAGGCCTGTAATTTTCATCATAGGTACACTTCAACTATGACAGACAAAATGAGAAACAAAAATCCAGAAAATCACATTGTAGGATTTTTAATGAATTTATTTGCAAATTATGGTGGAAAATAAGTATTTGGTCAATAACAAAAGTTTATCTCAATACTTTGTTATATACCCTTTGTTGGCAATGACAGAGGTCAAATGTTTTCTGTAAGTCTTCACAAGGTTTTCACACACTGTTGCGGGTATTTTGGCCCATTCCTCCATGCAGATCTCCTCTAGAGCAGTGATGTTTTGGGGCTGTTGCTGGGCAACACGGACTTTCAACTCCCTCCAAAGATTTTATATGGGGTTGAGTTCTGGAGACTGGCTAGGCCACTCCAGGACCTTGAAATGCTTCTTACGAAGCCACTCCTTCGTTGCCCGGGCGATGTGTTTGGGATCATTGTCATGCTGAAAGACCCAGCCACGTTTCATCTTCAATGCCCTTGCTGATGGAAGGAGGTTTTCACTCAAAATCTCACAATACATGGCCCCATTCATTCTTTCCTTTACACGTCCTGGTCCCTTTGCAGAAAAACAGCCCCAAAGTATTTTTTTCTCAACCATCTACACGCAATACCCCATAATGTCAAAGTGATACATTTTTTTGTTGTTGAAATGTTAGGAAATATATATTTACATAAGTATTCAATACATGTTAGAATCACCTTTGGGAGTGATTACAGCTGTGAGTCTTTCTGGGTAAGTCTCTAAGAGCTTTGCACACCTGGATAATACAATATTTGCCCATTATTATTTTCAAAATTCTTCAATCTCTGTCAAATTGGTTGTTGATCATCATGTAGACAACCATTTACAAGTCTTGCCATATATTTTAAAGTAGAAATAAAGCAAAATTGTAACTCGGCCACTCAGGAACATTCACTGTCTTCTTGATAAGGATGGTTGGTTAGTATTGTGGAGTTATGATAATGTTGTTGATCCATCCCCAGTTTTCTTCTATCACAGCCATTAAACTGTGTAACTGTTTTAAAGTCACCATTCGTCTCATGGTGAAATCCATGAGTGGTTTCCTTCCTCTCCGGCAACTGAGTTATGAAGGAAGCATGTATCTTTGTAGTGGCTGGGTGTATTGATACACCATCCAAAGTGTAATTAATAACTTCACCAGGCTCAAAGGTATATTCAATGTTTGCTTCTTCTTCTTTTTTTACCCATCAGCCAATAGATGCCCTTCTTTGCGAGGCATTGGAAAGCCTCCTGGGCTTTGTGTTTGAATCTGTGTTTGAAATTCACTTCTCGACTGAGGGTCAATCTTTTCCTTTGCCTGCTTAAAGGAAATACTATTTCCTAATGTGTCAACAACAACAAAAATATTAATCCAGGTTCAAATTTTACTCCCGTTGTTCAAAGAAGGTTAGCACCACCTCTGTGTTGAATACAATGAGGTCAAAGTGACTGCTAGAGCTCTTCAGAGGCGCTGAGTAGAGTGCTGGAGAAGTAGGTGCCATTTTGTCCTACATGCTTCAGGGCTAGGTCAGAGAGCTAATTAAACCTGTTATGATAGGTAATATGCACCGCTTCACAAATATTACATAGGAGGGGAAAAAGAGAGGGGGAAGGAAAGGTGAGGGTGTTTTTCAGCCAGCTCCTTATCTGTTAAATATGTATTGGACGTTAATTGGGATTCACTGGCCGTTAATAGAGCTTTGATTAACAAGAAATCAGCCCTCATTTCTATATGTAATTAAACGCTACTTGAACCACTTAATCGCAAGTGTCCTCAAATAGTTTTCTGGTGGCGGTGGGGTAAGTCTAAAACCCATGCTCCTAAGGGACAGGGCAGTTCAGTGTGGTAAGCGGTTGAGCTTGCGTCAGATTCCACAGATGACTGGGTACATGTTCATCCACAGTAATTGTCCCTTGGTTCATCCGGAAAAGTCAATTTGGAAAACTGCTTTTGTTTTCTTCCAAGGTGAACTTGGCTTCCAAGTAGGAATGTCCTTGGTTATGGGAGCTAAATTACAGAGTGAAGAATGCTGTGTATGCTTTCTTTGTAGAGACGCAGTGTGAAGCAGCTTTATGGAGATGAAGGGCCAGAGATACAACCTCTGTTGTCTGGGATAGAAGCAGTAAAATAATAGAATAATCATGTGTGATAACATATTCATTAAGGAGTACTAACATAACCATTCATGTGTAATAACATTCATTAAGGAGTACTAACATAACCATTCATGTGTAATAACATATTCATTAAGGAGTAATAACATAACCGTTCATGTGTAATAACATATTCATTAAGGAGTACTAACATAACCATTCATGTGTAATAACATATTAATTAAGGAGTACTAACATAACCATTCATGTGTGATAACATATTAAGGAGTACTAACATAACCATTCATGTGTGATAACATATTAAGGAGTACTAACATAACCATTCATGTGTAATAACACATTCATTAAGGAGTACTAACATAACCGTTCATGTGTAATAACATATTAATTAAGGAGTACTAACATAACCATTCATGTGTAATAACATATTCATTAAGGAGTACTAACATAACCATTCATGTGTAATAACATATTCATTAAGGAGTACTACCATAACCATTCATGTGTAATAACATATTCATTAAGGAGTACTAACATAACCATTCATGTGTGATAACATATTCATTAAGGAGTACTAACATAACCATTCATGTGTAATAACATATTCATTAAGGAGTACTAACATAACAATTCATGTGTAATAACATAACCATTCATGTGTAATAACATATTCATTAAGTGGTACAAACATAACCATTCATGTGTAATAACATATTCATTAAGGAGTACTATCATAACCATTCATGTGTAATAACATATTCATTAAGGAGTACTAACATAACCATTCATGTGTAATAACATATTCATTAAGTGGTACTAACATAACTATTCATGTGTAATAACATATTCATTAAGGAGTACTAACATAACCGTTCATGTGTAATAACATATTAATTAAGGAGTACTGACATAACCAGTCATGTGTAATAACATATTCATTAAGGAGTACTAACATAACCATTCATGTGTAATAACATATTTATTAAGGAGTACTAACAACCATTCATGTGTAATAACATATTCATTAAGGAGTACTAACATAACCATTCATGTGTAATAACATATTCATTAAGGAGTACTAACATAACCATTCATGTGTGATAACATATTAAGGAGTACTAACATAACCATTCATGTGTAATAACATATTCATTAAGGAGTACTAACATAACCATTCATGTGTAATAACATATTCATTAAGGAGTACTAACATAACCGTTCATGTGTAATAACATATTCATTAAGGAGTAATAACATAACCGTTCATGTGTAATAACATACTCATTAAGGAGTACTAACATAACCATTCATGTGTAATAACATACTCATTAAGGAGTAATAACATAACCGTTCATGTGTAATAACATATTCATTAAGGAGTACTAACATAACCATTCATGTGTGATAACATATTCATTAAGGAGTACTAACATAACCATTCATGTGTAATAACATTTTTATTAAGGAGTACTAACATAATCATTCATGTGTAATAACATATTCGTTAAGGAGTACTAACATAACCATTCATGTGTAATAACATATTCGTTAAGGAGTACTAACATAACCATTCATGTGTGATAACATATTCATTAAGGAGTACTAACATAACCATTCATGTGTAATAACATATTCATTAAGGAGTACTGACATAACCATTCATGTGTAATAACATATTCATTAAGGAGTACTAACATAACCATTCATGTGTAATAACATATTAAGGAGTACTAACATAACCATTCATGTGTAATAACATATTCATTAAGTGGTACTAACATAACCATTCATGTGTGATAACATATTCATTAAGGAGTACTAACATAACCATTCATGTGTAATAACATATTCATTAAGGAGTACTAACAACCATTCATGTGTAATAACATATTCATTAAGGAGTACTAACATAACCATTCATGTGTAATAACATATTCATTAAGGAGTACTAACAACCATTCATGTGTAATAACATATTCATTAAGGAGTACTAACATAACCATTCATGTGTAATAACATATTCATTAAGGAGTACTAACAACCATTCATGTGTAATAACATATTCATTAAGGAGTACTAACAACCATTCATGTGTAATAACATATTCATTAAGGAGTACTAACATAACCATTCATGTGTAATAACATATTCATTAAGGAGTACTAACAACCATTCATGTGTAATAACATATTCATTAAGGAGTACTAACATAACCATTCATGTGTAATAACATACTCATTAAGGAGTAATAACATAACCATTCATGTGTAATAACATAACCATTCATGTGTAATAACATATTCATTAAGTGGTACAAACATAACCATTCATGTGTAATAACATATTCATTAAGGAGTACTATCATAACCATTCATGTGTAATAACATATTCATTAAGGAGTACTAACAACCATTCATGTGTAATAACATATTCATTAAGTGGTACTAACATAACTATTCATGTGTAATAACATATTCATTAAGGAGTACTAACATAACCGTTCATGTGTAATAACATATTCATTAAGGAGTACTGACATAACCATTCATGTGTAATAACATATTCATTAAGGAGTACTAACATAACCATTCATGTGTAATAACATATTCATTAAGGAGTACTAACATAACCGTTCATGTGTAATAACATATTAATTAAGGAGTACTAACATAACCATTCATGTGTAATAACATATTAAGGAGTGCTAACATAACCGTTCATGTGTAATAACATATTCATTAAGGAGTACTAACATAACCATTCATGTGTAATAACATATTCATTAAGGAGTACTAACATAACCATTCATGTGTGATAACATATTCATTAAGGAGTACTAACATAACCGTTCATGTGTAATAACATATTCATTAAGGAGTACTAACATAACCGTTCATGTGTAATAACATATTCATTAAGGAGTACTAACATAACCATTCATGTGTAATAACATATTCATTAAGGAGTACTAACATAACCGTTCATGTGTAATAACATATTAATTAAGGAGTACTAACATAACCATTCATGTGTAATAACATATTCATTAAGTGGTACTAACATAACTATTCATGTGTAATAACATATTCATTAAGGAGTACTAACATAACCGTTCATGTGTAATAACATATTAATTAAGGAGTACTGACATAACCATTCATGTGTAATAACATATTCATTAAGGAGTACTAACATAACCATTCATGTGTAATAACATATTCATTAAGGAGTACTAACATAACCATTCATGTGTAATAACATATTCATTAAGGAGTACTAACATAACCATTAATGTGTAATAACATATTCATTAAGGAGTACTAACATAACCATTCATGTGTAATAACATATTCATTAAGGAGTACTAACATAACCATTCATGTGTAATAACATATTTATTAAGGAGTACTAACAACCATTCATGTGTAATAACATATTCATTAAGGAGTACTAACATAACCATTCATGTGTAATAACATATTCATTAAGGAGTACTAACATAACCATTCATGTGTGATAACATATTAAGGAGTACTAACATAACCATTCATGTGTAATAACATATTCATTAAGGAGTACTAACATATCCGTTCATGTGTGATAACATATTAAGGAGTACTAACATAACCATTCATGTGTAATAACATATTCATTAAGGAGTACTAACATAACCATTCATGTGTAATAACATATTCATTAAGGAGTACTAACATAACCGTTCATGTGTAATAACATATTCATTAAGGAGTAATAACATAACCGTTCATGTGTAATAACATACTCATTAAGGAGTACTAACATAACCATTCATGTGTAATAACATACTCATTAAGGAGTAATAACATAACCGTTCATGTGTAATAACATATTCATTAAGGAGTACTAACATAACCATTCATGTGTGATAACATATTCATTAAGGAGTACTAACATAACCATTCATGTGTAATAACATTTTTATTAAGGAGTACTAACATAATCATTCATGTGTAATAACATATTCGTTAAGGAGTACTAACATAACCATTCATGTGTAATAACATATTCGTTAAGGAGTACTAACATAACCATTCATGTGTGATAACATATTCATTAAGGAGTACTAACATAACCATTCATGTGTAATAACATATTCATTAAGGAGTACTAACATAACAATTCATGTGTAATAACATAACCATTCATGTGTAATAACATATTCATTAAGTGGTACAAACATAACCATTCATGTGTAATAACATATTCATTAAGGAGTACTATCATAACCATTCATGTGTAATAACATATTCATTAAGGAGTACTAACATAACCATTCATGTGTAATAACATATTCATTAAGTGGTACTAACATAACTATTCATGTGTAATAACATATTCATTAAGGAGTACTAACATAACCGTTCATGTGTAATAACATATTAATTAAGGAGTACTGACATAACCATTCATGTGTAATAACATATTGATTAAGGAGTACTAACATAACCATTCATGTGTGATAACATATTCATTAAGGAGTACTAACATAACCGTTCATGTGTAATAACATATTCATTAAGGAGTACTAACATAACCGTTCATGTGTAATAACATATTAATTAAGGAGTACTAACATAACCATTCATGTGTAATAACATATTAAGGAGTACTAACATAACCATTCATGTGTAATAACATATTCATTAAGGAGTACTAACATAACCATTCATGTGTAATAACATATTCATTAAGGAGTACTAACATAACCGTTCATGTGTAATAACATATTCATTAAGGAGTACTAACATAACCATTCATGTGTAATAACATATTCATTAAGGAGTACTAACAACCATTCATGTGTAATAACATATTCATTAAGGAGTACTAACATAACCATTCATGTGTGATAACATATTCATTAAGGAGTACTAACATAACCATTCATGTGTAATAACATATTCATTAAGGAGTACTAACATAACAATTCATGTGTAATAACATAACCATTCATGTGTAATAACATATTCATTAAGTGGTACTAACATAACCATTCATGTGTAATAACATATTCATTAAGGAGTACTAACATAACCATTCATGTGTAATAACATATTAATTAAGGAGTACTGACATAACCATTCATGTGTAATAACATATTCATTAAGGAGTACTAACATAACCATTCATGTGTGATAACATATTAAGGAGTACTAACATAACCATTCATGTGTAATAACATATTCATTAAGGAGTGCTAACATAACCATTCATGTGTAATAACATATTCATTAAGCAGTACTAACATAACCATTCATGTGTGATAACATATTAAGGAGTACTAACATAACCGTTCATGTGTAATACCATATTAATTAAGGAGTACTAACATAACCATTCATGTGTAATAACATATTAAGGAGTACTAACATAACCATTCATGTGTAATAACATATTCATTAAGGAGTACTAACATAACGTTCATGTGTAATAACATATTAATTAAGGAGTACTAACATAACCATTCATGTGTAATAACATATTCATTAAGGAGTACTAACATAACCATTCATGTGTAATAACATATTCATTAAGGAGTACTAACATAACCGTTCATGTGTAATAACATATTCATTAAGGAGTACTGACATAACCATTCATGTGTAATAACATATTCATTAAGGAGTACTAACATAACCATTCATGTGTAATAACATATTCAGTAAGGAGTACTAACATAACCGTTCATGTGTAATAACATATTAATTAAGGAGTACTAACATAACCATTCATGTGTAATAACATATTAAGGAGTGCTAACATAACCGTTCATGTGTAATAACATATTCATTAAGGAGTACTAACATAACCATTCATGTGTAATAACATATTCATTAAGGAGTACTAACATAACCATTCATGTGTGATAACATATTCATTAAGGAGTACTAACATAACCGTTCATGTGTAATAACATATTCATTAAGGAGTACTAACATAACCGTTCATGTGTAATAACATATTCATTAAGGAGTACTAACATAACCATTCATGTGTAATAACATATTCATTAAGGAGTACTAACATAACCATTCATGTGTAATAACATATTCATTAAGGAGTACTAACATAACCGTTCATGTGTAATAACATATTCATTAAGGAGTACTAACATAACCATTCATGTGTAATAACATATTCATTAAGGAGTACTAACATAACCGTTCATGTATAATAACATATTAATTAAGGAGTACTAACATAACCATTCATGTGTAATAACATATTAAGGAGTACTAACATAACCATTCATGTGTAATAACATATTCATTAAGTGGTACTAACATAACCATTCATGTGTGATAACATATTCATTAAGGAGTACTAACATAACCATTCATGTGTAATAACATATTCATTAAGGAGTACTAACATAACCATTCATGTTTAATAACATATTCATTAAGGAGTACTAACATAACCGTTCATGTGTAATAACATATTCATTAAGGAGTACTAACAACCATTCATGTGTAATAACATATTCATTAAGGAGTACTAACATAACCATTCATGTGTGATAACATATTCATTAAGGAGTACTAACATAACCGTTCATGTGTAATAACATATTCATTAAGGAGTACTAACATAACCGTTCATGTGTAATAACATATTCATTAAGGAGTACTAACATAACCATTCATGTGTAATAACATATTCATTAAGGAGTACTAACATAACCGTTCATGTGTAATAACATATTAATTAAGGAGTACTAACATAACCATTCATGTGTAATAACATATTCATTAAGTGGTACTAACATAACTATTCATGTGTAATAACATATTCATTAAGGAGTACTAACATAACCGTTCATGTGTAATAACATATTAATTAAGGAGTACTGACATAACCATTCATGTGTAATAACATATTCATTAAGGAGTACTAACATAACCATTCATGTGTAATAACATATTCATTAAGGAGTACTAACATAACCATTCATGTGTAATAACATATTCATTAAGGAGTACTAACATAACCATTCATGTGTAATAACATATTCATTAAGGAGTACTAACATAACCATTCATGTGTAATAACATATTTATTAAGGAGTACTAACAACCATTCATGTGTAATAACATATTCATTAAGGAGTACTAACATAACCATTCATGTGTAATAACATATTCATTAAGGAGTACTAACATAACCATTCATGTGTGATAACATATTAAGGAGTACTAACATAACCATTCATGTGTAATAACATATTCATTAAGGAGTACTAACATATCCGTTCATGTGTGATAACATATTAAGGAGTACTAACATAACCATTCATGTGTAATAACATATTCATTAAGGAGTACTAACATAACCATTCATGTGTAATAACATATTCATTAAGGAGTACTAACATAACCGTTCATGTGTAATAACATATTCATTAAGGAGTAATAACATAACCGTTCATGTGTAATAACATACTCATTAAGGAGTACTAACATAACCATTCATGTGTAATAACATACTCATTAAGGAGTAATAACATAACCGTTCATGTGTAATAACATATTCATTAAGGAGTACTAACATAACCATTCATGTGTGATAACATATTCATTAAGGAGTACTAACATAACCATTCATGTGTAATAACATTTTTATTAAGGAGTACTAACATAATCATTCATGTGTAATAACATATTCGTTAAGGAGTACTAACATAACCATTCATGTGTAATAACATATTCGTTAAGGAGTACTAACATAACCATTCATGTGTGATAACATATTCATTAAGGAGTACTAACATAACCATTCATGTGTAATAACATATTCATTAAGGAGTACTAACATAACAATTCATGTGTAATAACATAACCATTCATGTGTAATAACATATTCATTAAGTGGTACAAACATAACCATTCATGTGTAATAACATATTCATTAAGGAGTACTATCATAACCATTCATGTGTAATAACATATTCATTAAGGAGTACTAACATAACCATTCATGTGTAATAACATATTCATTAAGTGGTACTAACATAACTATTCATGTGTAATAACATATTCATTAAGGAGTACTAACATAACCGTTCATGTGTAATAACATATTAATTAAGGAGTACTGACATAACCATTCATGTGTAATAACATATTCATTAAGGAGTACTAACATAACCATTCATGTGTGATAACATATTCATTAAGGAGTACTAACATAACCGTTCATGTGTAATAACATATTCATTAAGGAGTACTAACATAACCGTTCATGTGTAATAACATATTAATTAAGGAGTACTAACATAACCATTCATGTGTAATAACATATTAAGGAGTACTAACATAACCATTCATGTGTAATAACATATTCATTAAGGAGTACTAACATAACCATTCATGTGTAATAACATATTCATTAAGGAGTACTAACATAACCGTTCATGTGTAATAACATATTCATTAAGGAGTACTAACATAACCATTCATGTGTAATAACATATTCATTAAGGAGTACTAACAACCATTCATGTGTAATAACATATTCATTAAGGAGTACTAACATAACCATTCATGTGTGATAACATATTCATTAAGGAGTACTAACATAACCATTCATGTGTAATAACATATTCATTAAGGAGTACTAACATAACAATTCATGTAATAACATAACCATTCATGTGTAATAACATATTCATTAAGTGGTACTAACATAACCATTCATGTGTAATAACATATTCATTAAGGAGTACTAACATAACCATTCATGTGTAATAACATATTAATTAAGGAGTACTGACATAACCATTCATGTGTAATAACATATTCATTAAGGAGTACTAACATAACCATTCATGTGTGATAACATATTAAGGAGTACTAACATAACCATTCATGTGTAATAACATATTCATTAAGGAGTGCTAACATAACCATTCATGTGTAATAACATATTCATTAAGCAGTACTAACATAACCATTCATGTGTGATAACATATTAAGGAGTACTAACATAACCGTTCATGTGTAATACCATATTAATTAAGGAGTACTAACATAACCATTCATGTGTAATAACATATTAAGGAGTACTAACATAACCATTCATGTGTAATAACATATTCATTAAGGAGTACTAACATAACCGTTCATGTGTAATAACATATTAATTAAGGAGTACTAACATAACCATTCATGTGTAATAACATATTCATTAAGGAGTACTAACATAACCATTCATGTGTAATAACATATTCATTAAGGAGTACTAACATAACCGTTCATGTGTAATAACATATTCATTAAGGAGTACTGACATAACCATTCATGTGTAATAACATATTCATTAAGGAGTACTAACATAACCATTCATGTGTAATAACATATTCAGTAAGGAGTACTAACATAACCGTTCATGTGTAATAACATATTAATTAAGGAGTACTAACATAACCATTCATGTGTAATAACATATTAAGGAGTGCTAACATAACCGTTCATGTGTAATAACATATTCATTAAGGAGTACTAACATAACCATTCATGTGTAATAACATATTCATTAAGGAGTACTAACATAACCATTCATGTGTGATAACATATTCATTAAGGAGTACTAACATAACCGTTCATGTGTAATAACATATTCATTAAGGAGTACTAACATAACCGTTCATGTGTAATAACATATTCATTAAGGAGTACTAACATAACCATTCATGTGTGATAACATATTCATTAAGGAGTACTAACATAACCGTTCATGTGTAATAACATATTCATTAAGGAGTACTAACATAACCGTTCATGTGTAATAACATATTCATTAAGTGGTACTAACATAACCATTCATGTGTGATAACATATTCATTAAGGAGTACTAACATAACCATTCATGTGTAATAACATATTCATTAAGGAGTACTAACATAACCATTCATGTTTAATAACATATTCATTAAGGAGTACTAACATAACCGTTCATGTGTAATAACATATTCATTAAGGAGTACTAACAACCATTCATGTGTAATAACATATTCATTAAGGAGTACTAACATAACCATTCATGTGTGATAACATATTCATTAAGGAGTACTAACATAACCGTTCATGTGTAATAACATATTCATTAAGGAGTACTAACATAACCGTTCATGTGTAATAACATATTCATTAAGGAGTACTAACATAACCATTCATGTGTAATAACATATTCATTAAGGAGTACTAACATAACCATTCATGTGTAATAACATATTAATTAAGGAGTACTAACATAACCATTCATGTGTAATAACATATTCATTAAGTGGTACTAACATAACTATTCATGTGTAATAACATATTCATTAAGGAGTACTAACATAACCGTTCATGTGTAATAACATATTAATTAAGGAGTACTAACATAACCATTCATGTGTAATAACATATTCATTAAGGAGTACTAACATAACCATTCATGTGTAATAACATATTCATTAAGGAGTACTAACATAACCATTCATGTGTAATAACATATTCATTAAGGAGTACTAACATAACCATTCATGTGTAATAACATATTCATTAAGGAGTACTAACATAACCATTCATGTGTAATAACATATTTATTAAGGAGTACTAACAACCATTCATGTGTAATAACATATTCATTAAGGAGTACTAACATAACCATTCATGTGTAATAACATATTCATTAAGGAGTACTAACATAACCATTCATGTGTGATAACATATTAAGGAGTACTAACATAACCATTCATGTGTAATAACATATTCATTAAGGAGTACTAACATATCCGTTCATGTGTGATAACATATTAAGGAGTACTAACATAACCATTCATGTGTAATAACATATTCATTAAGGAGTACTAACATAACCATTCATGTGTAATAACATATTCATTAAGGAGTACTAACATAACCGTTCATGTGTAATAACATATTCATTAAGGAGTAATAACATAACCGTTCATGTGTAATAACATACTCATTAAGGAGTACTAACATAACCATTCATGTGTAATAACATACTCATTAAGGAGTAATAACATAACCGTTCATGTGTAATAACATATTCATTAAGGAGTACTAACATAACCATTCATGTGTGATAACATATTCATTAAGGAGTACTAACATAACCATTCATGTGTAATAACATTTTTATTAAGGAGTACTAACATAATCATTCATGTGTAATAACATATTCGTTAAGGAGTACTAACATAACCATTCATGTGTAATAACATATTCGTTAAGGAGTACTAACATAACCATTCATGTGTGATAACATATTCATTAAGGAGTACTAACATAACCATTCATGTGTAATAACATATTCATTAAGGAGTACTAACATAACAATTCATGTGTAATAACATAACCATTCATGTAATAACATATTCATTAAGTGGTACAAACATAACCATTCATGTGTAATAACATATTCATTAAGGAGTACTATCATAACCATTCATGTGTAATAACATATTCATTAAGGAGTACTAACATAACCATTCATGTGTAATAACATATTCATTAAGTGGTACTAACATAACTATTCATGTGTAATAACATATTCATTAAGGAGTACTAACATAACCATTCATGTGTAATAACATATTAATTAAGGAGTACTGACATAACCATTCATGTGTAATAACATATTCATTAAGGAGTACTAACATAACCATTCATGTGTGATAACATATTCATTAAGGAGTACTAACATAACCATTCATGTGTAATAACATATTCATTAAGGAGTACTAACATAACCGTTCATGTGTAATAACATATTAATTAAGGAGTACTAACATAACCATTCATGTGTAATAACATATATTAAGGAGTACTAACATAACCATTCATGTGTAATAACATATTCATTAAGGAGTACTAACATAACCATTCATGTGTAATAACATATTCATTAAGGAGTACTAACATAACCATTCATGTGTAATAACATATTCATTAAGGAGTACTAACATAACCATTCATGTGTAATAACATATTCATTAAGGAGTACTAACAACCATTCATGTGTAATAACATATTCATTAAGGAGTACTAACATAACCATTCATGTGTGATAACATATTCATTAAGGAGTACTAACATAACCATTCATGTGTAATAACATATTCATTAAGGAGTACTAACATAACAATTCATGTGTAATAACATAACCATTCATGTGTAATAACATATTCATTAAGTGGTACTAACATAACCATTCATGTGTAATAACATATTCATTAAGGAGTACTAACATAACCATTCATGTGTAATAACATATTAATTAAGGAGTACTGACATAACCATTCATGTGTAATAACATATTCATTAAGGAGTACTAACATAACCATTCATGTGTGATAACATATTAAGGAGTACTAACATAACCATTCATGTGTAATAACATATTCATTAAGGAGTGCTAACATAACCATTCATGTGTAATAACATATTCATTAAGCAGTACTAACATAACCATTCATGTGTGATAACATATTAAGGAGTACTAACATAACCGTTCATGTGTAATACCATATTAATTAAGGAGTACTAACATAACCATTCATGTGTAATAACATATTAAGGAGTACTAACATAACCATTCATGTGTAATAACATATTCATTAAGGAGTACTAACATAACCGTTCATGTGTAATAACATATTAATTAAGGAGTACTAACATAACCATTCATGTGTAATAACATATTCATTAAGGAGTACTAACATAACCATTCATGTGTAATAACATATTCATTAAGGAGTACTAACATAACCGTTCATGTGTAATAACATATTCATTAAGGAGTACTGACATAACCATTCATGTGTAATAACATATTCATTAAGGAGTACTAACATAACCATTCATGTGTAATAACATATTCAGTAAGGAGTACTAACATAACCGTTCATGTGTAATAACATATTAATTAAGGAGTACTAACATAACCATTCATGTGTAATAACATATTAAGGAGTGCTAACATAACCGTTCATGTGTAATAACATATTCATTAAGGAGTACTAACATAACCATTCATGTGTAATAACATATTCATTAAGGAGTACTAACATAACCATTCATGTGTGATAACATATTCATTAAGGAGTACTAACATAACCGTTCATGTGTAATAACATATTCATTAAGGAGTACTAACATAACCGTTCATGTGTAATAACATATTCATTAAGGAGTACTAACATAACCATTCATGTGTAATAACATATTCATTAAGGAGTACTAACATAACCGTTCATGTGTAATAACATATTCATTAAGGAGTACTAACATAACCGTTCATGTGTAATAACATATTCATTAAGGAGTACTAACATAACCATTCATGTGTAATAACATATTCATTAAGGAGTACTAACATAACCGTTCATGTGTAATAACATATTAATTAAGGAGTACTAACATAACCATTCATGTGTAATAACATATTAAGGAGTACTAACATAACCATTCATGTGTAATAACATATTCATTAAGTGGTACTAACATAACCATTCATGTGTGATAACATATTCATTAAGGAGTACTAACATAACCATTCATGTGTAATAACATATTCATTAAGGAGTACTAACATAACCATTCATGTTTAATAACATATTCATTAAGGAGTACTAACATAACCGTTCATGTGTAATAACATATTCATTAAGGAGTACTAACAACCATTCATGTGTAATAACATATTCATTAAGGAGTACTAACATAACCATTCATGTGTAATAACATATTCATTAAGGAGTACTAACAACCATTCATGTGTAATAACATATTCATTAAGGATTACTAACATAACCATTCATGTTTAATAACTTATTCATTAAGGAGTACTAACATAACCATTCATGTGTAATAACATACTCATTAAGGAGTAATAACATAACCATTCATGTGTAATAACATAACCATTCATGTGTAATAACATATTCATTAAGTGGTACAAACATAACCATTCATGTGTAATAACATATTCATTAAGGAGTACTATCATAACCATTCATGTGTAATAACATATTCATTAAGGAGTACTAACAACCATTCATGTGTAATAACATATTCATTAAGTGGTACTAACATAACTATTCATGTGTAATAACATATTCATTAAGGAGTACTAACATAACCGTTCATGTGTAATAACATATTAATTAAGGAGTACTGACATAACCATTCATGTGTAATAACATACTCATTAAGGAGTAATAACATAACCATTCATGTGTAATAACATAACCATTCATGTGTAATAACATATTCATTAAGTGGTACAAACATAACCATTCATGTGTAATAACATATTCATTAAGGAGTACTATCATAACCATTCATGTGTAATAACATATTCATTAAGGAGTACTAACAACCATTCATGTGTAATAACATATTCATTAAGTGGTACTAACATAACTATTCATGTGTAATAACATATTCATTAAGGAGTACTAACATAACCGTTCATGTGTAATAACATATTAATTAAGGAGTACTGACATAACCATTCATGTGTAATAACATATTCATTAAGGAGTACTAACATAACCATTCATGTGTAATAACATATTCATTAAGGAGTACTAACATAACCATTCATGTGTAATAACATATTCATTAAGGAGTACTAACATAACCATTCATGTGTAATAACATATTTATTAAGGAGTACTAACAACCATTCATGTGTAATAACATATTCATTAAGGAGTACTAACATAACCATTCATGTGTAATAACATATTCATTAAGGAGTACTAACATAACCATTCATGTGTGATAACATATTAAGGAGTACTAACATAACCATTCATGTGTGATAACATATTAAGGAGTACTAACATAACCATTCATGTGTAATAACACATTCATTAAGGAGTACTAACATAACCGTTCATGTGTAATAACATATTAATTAAGGAGTACTAACATAACCATTCATGTGTAATAACATATTCATTAAGGAGTACTAACATAACCATTCATGTGTAATAACATATTCATTAAGGAGTACTAACATAACCATTCATGTGTAATAACATATTCATTAAGGAGTACTAACATAACCATTCATGTGTGATAACATATTCATTAAGGAGTACTAACATAACCATTCATGTGTAATAACATATTCATTAAGGAGTACTAACATAACAATTCATGTGTAATAACATAACCATTCATGTGTAATAACATATTCATTAAGTGGTACAAACATAACCATTCATGTGTAATAACATATTCATTAAGGAGTACTATCATAACCATTCATGTGTAATAACATATTCATTAAGGAGTACTAACATAACCATTCATGTGTAATAACATATTCATTAAGTGGTACTAACATAACTATTCATGTGTAATAACATATTCATTAAGGAGTACTAACATAACCGTTCATGTGTAATAACATATTAATTAAGGAGTACTGACATAACCAGTCATGTGTAATAACATATTCATTAAGGAGTACTAACATAACCATTCATGTGTAATAACATATTCATTAAGGAGTACTAACATAACCATTCATGTGTAATAACATATTCATTAAGGAGTACTAACATAACCATTCATGTGTAATAACATATTCATTAAGGAGTACTAACATAACCATTCATGTGTAATAACATATTTATTAAGGAGTACTAACAACCATTCATGTGTAATAACATATTCATTAAGGAGTACTAACATAACCATTCATGTGTAATAACATATTCATTAAGGAGTACTAACATAACCATTCATGTGTGATAACATATTAAGGAGTACTAACATAACCATTCATGTGTAATAACATATTCATTAAGGAGTACTAACATAACCATTCATGTGTAATAACATATTCATTAAGGAGTACTAACATAACCGTTCATGTGTAATAACATATTCATTAAGGAGTAATAACATAACCGTTCATGTGTAATAACATACTCATTAAGGAGTACTAACATAACCATTCATGTGTAATAACATACTCATTAAGGAGTAATAACATAACCGTTCATGTGTAATAACATATTCATTAAGGAGTACTAACATAACCATTCATGTGTGATAACATATTCATTAAGGAATACTAACATAACCATTCATGTGTAATAACATTTTATTAAGGAGTACTAACATAATCATTCATGTGTAATAACATATTCGTTAAGGAGTACTAACATAACCATTCATGTGTAATAACATATTCGTTAAGGAGTACTAACATAACCATTCATGTGTGATAACATATTCATTAAGGAGTACTAACATAACCATTCATGTGTAATAACATATTCATTAAGGAGTACTGACATAACCATTCATGTGTAATAACATATTCATTAAGGAGTACTAACATAACCATTCATGTGTAATAACATATTAAGGAGTACTAACATAACCATTCATGTGTAATAACATATTCATTAAGTGGTACTAACATAACCATTCATGTGTGATAACATATTCATTAAGGAGTACTAACATAACCATTCATGTGTAATAACATATTCATTAAGGAGTACTAACAACCATTCATGTGTAATAACATATTCATTAAGGAGTACTAACATAACCATTCATGTGTAATAACATATTCATTAAGGAGTACTAACAACCATTCATGTGTAATAACATATTCATTAAGGAGTACTAACATAACCATTCATGTGTAATAACATATTCATTAAGGAGTACTAACAACCATTCATGTGTAATAACATATTCATTAAGGAGTACTAACAACCATTCATGTGTAATAACATATTCATTAAGGAGTACTAACATAACCATTCATGTGTAATAACATATTCATTAAGGAGTACTAACAACCATTCATGTGTAATAACATATTCATTAAGGAGTACTAACATAACCATTCATGTGTAATAACATATTCATTAAGGAGTAATACATAAATTCATGTGTAATAACATAACCATTCATGTGTAATAACATATTCATTAAGTGAGTACAAACATAACCATTCATGTGTAATAACATATTCATTAAGGAGTACTATCATAACCATTCATGTGTAATAACATATTCATTAAGGAGTACTAACAACCATTCATGTGTAATAACATATTCATTAAGTGGTACTAACATAACTATTCATGTGTAATAACATATTCATTAAGGAGTACTAACATAACCGTTCATGTGTAATAACATATTCATTAAGGAGTACTGACATAACCATTCATGTGTAATAACATATTCATTAAGGAGTACTAACATAACCATTCATGTGTAATAACATATTCATTAAGGAGTACTAACATAACCGTTCATGTGTAATAACATATTAATTAAGGAGTACTAACATAACCATTCATGTGTAATAACATATTAAGGAGTGCTAACATAACCGTTCATGTGTAATAACATATTCATTAAGGAGTACTAACATAACCATTCATGTGTAATAACATATTCATTAAGGAGTACTAACATAACCATTCATGTGTGATAACATATTCATTAAGGAGTACTAACATAACCGTTCACGTGTAATAACATATTCATTAAGGAGTACTAACATAACCGTTCATGTGTAATAACATATTCATTAAGGAGTACTAACATAACCATTCATGTGTAATAACATATTCATTAAGGAGTACTAACATAACCGTTCATGTGTAATAACATATTAATTAAGGAGTACTAACATAACCATTCATGTGTAATAACATATTCATTAAGTGGTACTAACATAACTATTCATGTGTAATAACATATTCATTAAGGAGTACTAACATAACCGTTCATGTGTAATAACATATTAATTAAGGAGTACTGACATAACCATTCATGTGTAATAACATATTCATTAAGGAGTACTAACATAACCATTCATGTGTAATAACATATTCATTAAGGAGTACTAACATAACCATTCATGTGTAATAACATATTCATTAAGGAGTACTAACATAACCATTCATGTGTAATAACATATTCATTAAGGAGTACTAACATAACCATTCATGTGTAATAACATATTTATTAAGGAGTACTAACAACCATTCATGTGTAATAACATATTCATTAAGGAGTACTAACATAACCATTCATGTGTAATAACATATTCATTAAGGAGTACTAACATAACCATTCATGTGTGATAACATATTAAGGAGTACTAACATAACCATTCATGTGTAATAACATATTCATTAAGGAGTACTAACATATCCGTTCATGTGTGATAACATATTAAGGAGTACTAACATAACCATTCATGTGTAATAACATATTCATTAAGGAGTACTAACATAACCATTCATGTGTAATAACATATTCATTAAGGAGTACTAACATAACCATTCATGTGTAATAACATATTCATTAAGGAGTAATAACATAACCGTTCATGTGTAATAACATACTCATTAAGGAGTACTAACATAACCATTCATGTGTAATAACATACTCATTAAGGAGTAATAACATAACCGTTCATGTGTAATAACATATTCATTAAGGAGTACTAACATAACCATTCATGTGTGATAACATATTCATTAAGGAGTACTAACATAACCATTCATGTGTAATAACATTTTTATTAAGGAGTACTAACATAATCATTCATGTGTAATAACATATTCGTTAAGGAGTACTAACATAACCATTCATGTGTAATAACATATTCGTTAAGGAGTACTAACATAACCATTCATGTGTGATAACATATTCATTAAGGAGTACTAACATAACCATTCATGTGTAATAACATATTCATTAAGGAGTACTAACATAACAATTCATGTGTAATAACATAACCATTCATGTGTAATAACATATTCATTAAGTGGTACAAACATAACCATTCATGTGTAATAACATATTCATTAAGGAGTACTATCATAACCATTCATGTGTAATAACATATTCATTAAGGAGTACTAACATAACCATTCATGTGTAATAACATATTCATTAAGTGGTACTAACATAACTATTCATGTGTAATAACATATTCATTAAGGAGTACTAACATAACCGTTCATGTGTAATAACATATTAATTAAGGAGTACTGACATAACCATTCATGTGTAATAACATATTCATTAAGGAGTACTAACATAACCATTCATGTGTGATAACATATTCATTAAGGAGTACTAACATAACCGTTCATGTGTAATAACATATTCATTAAGGAGTACTAACATAACCGTTCATGTGTAATAACATATTAATTAAGGAGTACTAACATAACCATTCATGTGTAATAACATATTAAGGAGTACTAACATAACCATTCATGTGTAATAACATATTCATTAAGGAGTACTAACATAACCATTCATGTGTAATAACATATTCATTAAGGAGTACTAACATAACCGTTCATGTGTAATAACATATTCATTAAGGAGTACTAACATAACCATTCATGTGTAATAACATATTCATTAAGGAGTACTAACAACCATTCATGTGTAATAACATATTCATTAAGGAGTACTAACATAACCATTCATGTGTGATAACATATTCATTAAGGAGTACTAACATAACCATTCATGTGTAATAACATATTCATTAATTCATTAAGTGGTACTAACATAACCATTCATGTGTAATAACATATTCATTAAGGAGTACTAACATAACCATTCATGTGTAATAACATATTAATTAAGGAGTACTGACATAACCATTCATGTGTAATAACATATTCATTAAGGAGTACTAACATAACCATTCATGTGTGATAACATATTAAGGAGTACTAACATAACCATTCATGTGTAATAACATATTCATTAAGGAGTGCTAACATAACCATTCATGTGTAATAACATATTCATTAAGCAGTACTAACATAACCATTCATGTGTGATAACATATTAAGGAGTACTAACATAACCGTTCATTCATATTAATTAAGGAGTACTAACATAACCATTCATGTGTAATAACATATATTAAGGAGTACTAACATAACCATTCATGTGTAATAACATATTCATTAAGGAGTACTAACATAACCGTTCATGTGTAATAACATATTAATTAAGGAGTACTAACATAACCATTCATGTGTAATAACATATTCATTAAGGAGTACTAACATAACCATTCATGTGTAATAACATATTCATTAAGGAGTACTAACATAACCGTTCATGTGTAATAACATATTCATTAAGGAGTACTGACATAACCATTCATGTGTAATAACATATTCATTAAGGAGTACTAACATAACCATTCATGTGTAATAACATATTCAGTAAGGAGTACTAACATAACCGTTCATGTGTAATAACATATTAATTAAGGAGTACTAACATAACCATTCATGTGTAATAACATATTAAGGAGTGCTAACATAACCATTCATGTGTAATAACATATTCATTAAGGAGTACTAACATAACCATTCATGTGTAATAACATATTCATTAAGGAGTACTAACATAACCATTCATGTGTGATAACATATTCATTAAGGAGTACTAACATAACCGTTCATGTGTAATAACATATTCATTAAGGAGTACTAACATAACCATTCATGTGTAATAACATATTCATTAAGGAGTACTAACATAACCATTCATGTGTAATAACATATTCATTAAGGAGTACTAACATAACCGTTCATGTGTAATAACATATTCATTAAGGAGTACTAACATAACCGTTCATGTGTAATAACATATTCATTAAGGAGTACTAACATAACCATTCATGTGTAATAACATATTCATTAAGGAGTACTAACATAACCGTTCATGTGTAATAACATATTAATTAAGGAGTACTAACATAACCATTCATGTGTAATAACATATTAAGGAGTACTAACATAACCATTCATGTGTAATAACATATTCATTAAGTGGTACTAACATAACCATTCATGTGTGATAACATATTCATTAAGGAGTACTAACATAACCATTCATGTGTAATAACATATTCATTAAGGAGTACTAACATAACCATTCATGTTTAATAACATATTCATTAAGGAGTACTAACATAACCGTTCATGTGTAATAACATATTCATTAAGGAGTACTAACAACCATTCATGTGTAATAACATATTCATTAAGGAGTACTAACATAACCATTCATGTGTAATAACATATTCATTAAGGAGTACTAACAACCATTCATGTGTAATAACATATTCATTAAGGATTACTAACATAACCATTCATGTTTAATAACTTATTCATTAAGGAGTACTAACATAACCATTCATGTGTAATAACATATTCATTAAGGAGTAATAACATAACCATTCATGTGTAATAACATAACCATTCATGTGTAATAACATATTCATTAAGTGGTACAAACATAACCATTCATGTGTAATAACATATTCATTAAGGAGTACTATCATAACCATTCATGTGTAATAACATATTCATTAAGGAGTACTAACAACCATTCATGTGTAATAACATATTCATTAAGTGGTACTAACATAACTATTCATGTGTAATAACATATTCATTAAGGAGTACTAACATAACCGTTCATGTGTAATAACATATTAATTAAGGAGTACTGACATAACCATTCATGTGTAATAACATACTCATTAAGGAGTAATAACATAACCATTCATGTGTAATAACATAACCATTCATGTGTAATAACATATTCATTAAGTGGTACAAACATAACCATTCATGTGTAATAACATATTCATTAAGGAGTACTATCATAACCATTCATGTGTAATAACATATTCATTAAGGAGTACTAACAACCATTCATGTGTAATAACATATTCATTAAGTGGTACTAACATAACTATTCATGTGTAATAACATATTCATTAAGGAGTACTAACATAACCGTTCATGTGTAATAACATATTAATTAAGGAGTACTGACATAACCATTCATGTGTAATAACATATTCATTAAGGAGTACTAACATAACCATTCATGTGTAATAACATATTCATTAAGGAGTACTAACATAACCATTCATGTGTAATAACATATTCATTAAGGAGTACTAACATAACCATTCATGTGTGATAACATATTCATTAAGGAGTACTAACATAACCATTCATGTGTAATAACATATTCATTAAGGAGTACTAACATAACAATTCATGTGTAATAACATAACCATTCATGTGTAATAACATATTCATTAAGTGGTACTAACATAACCATTCATGTGTAATAACATATTCATTAAGGAGTACTAACATAACCATTCATGTGTAATAACATATTAATTAAGGAGTACTGACATAACCATTCATGTGTAATAACATATTCATTAAGGAGTACTAACATAACCATTCATGTGTGATAACATATTAAGGAGTACTAACATAACCATTCATGTGTAATAACATATTCATTAAGGAGTGCTAACATAACCATTCATGTGTAATAACATATTCATTAAGCAGTACTAACATAACCATTCATGTGTGATAACATATTAAGGAGTACTAACATAACCGTTCATGTAATACCATATTAATTAAGGAGTACTAACATAACCATTCATGTGTAATAACATATTAAGGAGTACTAACATAACCATTCATGTGTAATAACATATTCATTAAGGAGTACTAACATAACCGTTCATGTGTAATAACATATTAATTAAGGAGTACTAACATAACCATTCATGTGTAATAACATATTCATTAAGGAGTACTAACATAACCATTCATGTGTAATAACATATTCATTAAGGAGTACTAACATAACCGTTCATGTGTAATAACATATTCATTAAGGAGTACTGACATAACCATTCATGTGTAATAACATATTCATTAAGGAGTACTAACATAACCATTCATGTGTAATAACATATTCATTAAGGAGTACTAACATAACCGTTCATGTGTAATAACATATTAATTAAGGAGTACTAACATAACCATTCATGTGTAATAACATATTAAGGAGTGCTAACATAACCGTTCATGTGTAATAACATATTCATTAAGGAGTACTAACATAACCATTCATGTGTAATAACATATTCATTAAGGAGTACTAACATAACCATTCATGTGTGATAACATATTCATTAAGGAGTACTAACATAACCGTTCATGTGTAATAACATATTCATTAAGGAGTACTAACATAACCGTTCATGTGTAATAACATATTCATTAAGGAGTACTAACATAACCATTCATGTGTAATAACATATTCATTAAGGAGTACTAACATAACCGTTCATGTGTAATAACATATTCATTAAGGAGTACTAACATAACCGTTCATGTGTAATAACATATTCATTAAGGAGTACTAACATAACCATTCATGTGTAATAACATATTCATTGAGTACTAACATAACCGTTCATGTGTAATAACATATTAATTAAGGAGTACTAACATAACCATTCATGTGTAATAACATATTAAGGAGTACTAACATAACCATTCATGTGTAATAACATATTCATTAAGGAGTACTAACATAACCATTCATGTGTGATAACATATTCATTAAGGAGTACTAACATAACCATTCATGTGTAATAACATATTCATTAAGGAGTACTAACATAACCATTCATGTTTAATAACATATTCATTAAGGAGTACTAACATAACCGTTCATGTGTAATAACATATTCATTAAGGAGTACTAACAACCATTCATGTGTAATAACATATTCATTAAGGAGTACTAACATAACCATTCATGTGTAATAACATATTCATTAAGGAGTACTAACAACCATTCATGTGTAATAACATATTCATTAAGGATTACTAACATAACCATTCATGTTTAATAACTTATTCATTAAGGAGTACTAACATAACCATTCATGTGTAATAACATATTCATTAAGGAGTAATAACATAACCATTCATGTGTAATAACATAACCATTCATGTGTAATAACATATTCATTAAGTGGTACAAACATAACCATTCATGTGTAATAACATATTCATTAAGGAGTACTATCATAACCATTCATGTGTAATAACATATTCATTAAGGAGTACTAACAACCATTCATGTGTAATAACATATTCATTAAGTGGTACTAACATAACTATTCATGTGTAATAACATATTCATTAAGGAGTACTAACATAACCGTTCATGTGTAATAACATATTAATTAAGGAGTACTAACATAACCATTCATGTGTAATAACATACTCATTAAGGAGTAATAACATAACCATTCATGTGTAATAACATAACCATTCATGTGTAATAACATATTCATTAAGTGGTACAAACATAACCATTCATGTGTAATAACATATTCATTAAGGAGTACTAACATAACCATTCATGTGTAATAACATATTCATTAAGGAGTACTAACAACCATTCATGTGTAATAACATATTCATTAAGTGAGTACTAACATAACTATTCATGTGTAATAACATATTCATTAAGGAGTACTAACATAACCATTCATGTGTAATAACATATTAATTAAGGAGTACTAACATAACCATTCATGTGTAATAACATATTCATTAAGGAGTACTAACATAACCATTCATGTGTAATAACATATTCATTAAGGAGTACTAACATAACCATTCATGTGTAATAACATATTCATTAAGGAGTACTAACATAACCATTCATGTGTAATAACATATTTATTAAGGAGTACTAACAACCATTCATGTGTAATAACATATTCATTAAGGAGTACTAACATAACCATTCATGTGTAATAACATATTCATTAAGGAGTACTAACATAACCATTCATGTGTGATAACATATTAAGGAGTACTAACATAACCATTCATGTGTAATAACATATTCATTAAGGAGTACTAACATATCCGTTCATGTGTGATAACATATTAAGGAGTACTAACATAACCATTCATGTGTAATAACATATTCATTAAGGAGTACTAACATAACCATTCATGTGTGATAACATATTAAGGAGTACTAACATAACCATTCATGTGTAATAACATATTCATTAAGGAGTACTAACATAACCATTCATGTTTAATAACATATTCATTAAGGAGTACTAACATAACCATTCATGTGTAATAACATACTCATTAAGGAGTAATAACATAACCATTCATGTTTAATAACATATTCATTAAGGAGTACTAACATAACCATTCATGTGTAATAACATACTCATTAAGGAGTAATAACATAACCATTCATGTTTAATAACATATTCATTAAGGAGTACTAACATAACCATTCATGTGTAATAACATACTCATTAAGGAGTAATAACATAACCGTTCATGTGTAATAACATATTCATTAAGGAGTACTAACATAACCATTCATGTGTAATAACATACTCATTAAGGAGTAATAACATAACCGTTCATGTGTAATAACATATTCATTAAGGAGTACTAACATAACTGTTCATGTGTAATAACATATTCATTAAGGAGTACTAACATAACCATTCATGTGTAATAACATATTCATTAAGGAGTACTAACATAACCATTCATGTGTGATACCATATTCATTAAGGAGTACTAACATAACCATTCATGTGTGATACCATATTCATTAAGGAGTACTAACATAACCATTCATGTGTGATACCATATTCATTAAGGAGTACTAACATAACCATTCATGTGTGATACCATATTCATTAAGGAGTACTAACATAACCATTCATGTGTAATAACATAACCATTCATGTGTAATAACATATTAAGGAGTACTAACATAACCATTCATTTGTAATAACATATTCATTAAGTGGTACTAACATAACCATTCATGTGTAATAACATATTCATTAAGGAGTACTAACATAACCATTCATGTGTAATAACATATTCATTAAGTGGTACTAACATAACTATTCATGTGTAATAACATATTCATTAAGGAGTACTAACATAACCGTTCATGTGTAATAACATATTAATTAAGGAGTACTAACATAACCATTCATGTGTAATAACATATTCATTAAGGAGTACTAACATAACCATTCATGTGTAATAACATATTCATTAAGGAGTACTAACATAACCATTCATGTGTAATAACATATTCATTAAGGAGTACTGACATAACCATTCATGTGTAATAACATATTCATTAAGGAGTACCAACATAACCATTTATGTGTGATATCATATTCATTAAGGAGTACAAACATAACCGTTCATGTGTGATAACATATTCATTAAGGAGTACTAACATAACCATTCATGTGTAATAACATATTCATTAAGGAGTACTAACATAACCATTCATGTGTGATAACATATTCATTAAGGAGTACTAACATAACCATTCATGTGTAATAACATATTCATTAAGGAGTACTAACATAACCGTTCATGTGTAATAACATATTCATTAAGGAGTACTAACATAACCGTTCATGTGTAATAACATATTAATTAAGGAGTACTAACATAACCATTCATGTGTAATAACATATTCATTAAGGAGTACTGACATAACCATTCATGTGTAATAACATATTCATTAAGGAGTACCAACATAACCATTCATGTGTGATAACATATTAAGGAGTACTAACATAACCATTCATGTGTAATAACATATTCATTAAGGAGTACTAACATAACCGTTCATGTGTAATAACATATTAATTAAGGAGTACTAACATAACCATTCATGTGTAATAACATATTAAGGAGTGCTAACATAACCATTCATGTGTAATAACATATTCATTAAGGAGTACTAACATAACCATTCATGTGTGATAACATATTCATTAAGGAGTACTAACATAACCATTCATGTGTAATAACATATTCATTAAGGAGTACTAACATAACCATTCATGTTTAATAACATATTCATTAAGGAGTACTAACATAACCATTCATGTGTAATAACATATTCATTAAGGAGTACTAACATAACCATTCATGTGTAATAACATATTCATTAAGGAGTACTAACATAACCATTCATGTGTAATAACATATTCATTAAGGAGTACTAACATACCCATTCATGTGTAATAACATATTCATTAAGGAGTACTAACATAACCGTTCATGTGTGATAACATATTAAGGAGTACTAACATAACCATTCATGTGTAATAACATATTCATTAAGGAGTACTAACATAACCATTCATGTGTAATAACATATTCATTAAGGAGTACTAACAAAACCGTTCATGTGTAATAACATATTCATTAAGGAGTACTAACATAAACATTCATGTGTGATAACATATTCATTAAGGAGTACTAACATAACCATTCATGTGTAATAACATACTCATTAAGGAGTAATAACATAACCGTTCATGTGTAATAACATATTCATTAAGGAGTACTAACATAACCATTCATGTGTAATAACATACTCATTAAGGAGTAATAACATAACCGTTCATGTGTAATAACATATTCCTTAAGGAGTAATAACATAACCGTTCATGTGTAATAACATATTCATTAAGGAGTACTAACATAACCATTCATGTGTAATAACATATTCATTAAGGAGTACTAACATAACCATTCATGTGTAATAACATATTCATTAAGGAGTACTAACATAACCGTTCATGTGTAATAACATATTCATTAAGGAGTACTAACATAACCGTTCATGTGTAATAACATATTAATTAAGGAGTACTAACATAACCATTCATGTGTAATAACATATTCATTAAGGAGTACTAACATAACCATTCATGTGTGATAACATATTAAGGAGTACTAACATAACCATTCATGTGTAATAACATATTCATTAAGGAGTACTAACATAACCGTTAATGTGTAATAACATATTAATTAAGTAGTACTAACATAACCATTCATGTGTAATAACATATTAAGGAGTGCTAACATAACCATTCATGTGTAATAACATATTAATTAAGGAGTACTAACATAACCATTCATGTGTAATAACATATTCATTAAGGAGTACTAACATAACCGTTCATGTGTGATAACATATTCATTAAGGAGTACTAACATAACCATTCATGTGTAATAACATATTAAGGAGTGCAAACATAACCATTCATGTGTAATAACATATTAATTAAGGAGTACTAACATAACCATTCATGTGTAATAACATATTCATTAAGGAGTACTAACATAACCATTCATGTGTATTAACATATTCATTAAGGAGTACTAACATAACTGTTCATGTGTAATAACATATTCATTAAGGAGTACTAACATAACCGTTCATGTGTAATAACATATTAATTAAGGAGTACTAACATAACCATTCATGTGTAATAACATATTCATTAAGGAGTACTAACATAACCGTTCATGTGTAATAACATATTCATTAAGGAGTACTAACATAACCATTCATGTGTAATAACATATTAATTAAGGAGTACTAACATAACCATTCATGTGTAATAACATATTCATTAAGGAGTACTGACATAACCATTCATGTGTAATAACATATTCATTAAGGAGTACTAACATAACCATTCATGTGTAATAACATATTCATTAAGGAGTACTAACATAACCATTCATGTGTGAGAACATATTCATTAAGGAGTACTAACATAACCATTCATGTGTAATAACATAACCATTCATGTGTAATAACATATTAAGGAGTACTAACATAACCATTCATGTGTAATAACATATTCATTAAGGAGTACTAACATAACCATTCATGTGTGATACCATATTCATTAAGGAGTACTAACATAACCATTCATGTGTGATACCATATTCATTAAGGAGTACTAACATAACCATTCATGTGTAATAACATATTCATTAAGGAGTACTAACATAACCATTCATGTGTGATACCATATTCATTAAGGAGTACTAACATAACCATTCATGTGTGATACCATATTCATTAAGGAGTACTAACATAACCATTAATGTGTAATAACATATTCATTAAGGAGTACTAACATAACCATTCATGTGTAATAACACATTAAGGAGTACTAACATAACCATTAATGTGTAATAACATATTCGTTAAGGAGTACTAACATAACCATTCATGTGTGATAACATATTCATTAAGGAGTACTAACATAACCATTCATGTGTAATAACATATTCATTAATGAGTACTAACATAACCATTCATGTGTAATAACATAACCATTCATGTGTAATAACATATTAATTAAGGAGTACTAACATAACCATTCATGTGTAATAACATATTCATTAAGGAGTACTAACATAACCGTTCATGTGTGATACCATATTCATTAAGGAGTACTAACATAACCATTCATGTGTAATAACATAACCATTCATGTGTAATAACATATTAAGGAGTACTAACATAACCATTCATTTGTAATAACATATTCATTAAGTGGTACTAACATAACCATTCATGTGTAATAACATATTCATTAAGGAGTACTAACATAACCATTCATGTGTAATAACATATTCATTAAGTGGTACTAACATAACTATTCATGTGTAATAACATATTCATTAAGGAGTACTAACATAACCGTTCATGTGTAATAACATATTAATTAAGGAGTACTAACATAACCATTCATGTGTAATAACATATTCATTAAGGAGTACTAACATAACCATTCATGTGTAATAACATTCATTAAGGAGTACTAACATAACCGTTCATGTGTAATAACATATTCATTAAGGAGTACTAACATAACCATTCATGTGTAATAACATATTAATTAAGGAGTACTAACATAACCATTTATGTGTGATATCATATTCATTAAGGAGTACAAACATAACCGTTCATGTGTGATAACATATTCATTAAGGAGTACTAACATAACCATTCATGTGTAATAACATATTCATTAAGGAGTACTAACATAACCATTCATGTGTGATAACATATTCATTAAGGAGTACTAACATAACCATTCATGTGTAATAACATATTCATTAAGGAGTACTAACATAACCGTTCATGTGTAATAACATATTCATTAAGGAGTACTAACATAACCATTCATGTGTGATAACATATTCATTAAGGAGTACTAACATAACCATTCATGTGTAATAACATATTCATTAAGGAGTACTAACATAACCATTCATGTGTAATAACATATTCATTAAGGAGTACTAACATAACCATTCATGTGATAACATATTCATTAAGGAGTACTAACATAACCATTCATGTGTAATAACATAACCATTCATGTGTAATAACATATTAAGGAGTACTAACATAACCATTCATTTGTAATAACATATTCATTAAGTGGTACTAACATAACCATTCATGTGTAATAACATATTCATTAAGGAGTACTAACATAACCATTCATGTGTAATAACATATTCATTAAGGAGTACTAACATAACTATTCATGTGTAATAACATATTCATTAAGGAGTACTAACATAACCATTCATGTGTAATAACATATTAATTAAGGAGTACTAACATAACCATTCATGTGTAATAACATATTCATTAAGGAGTACTAACATAACCATTCATGTGTAATAACATATTCATTAAGGAGTACTAACATAACCGTTCATGTGTAATAACATATTCATTAAGGAGTACTAACATAACCATTCATGTGTAATAACATATTAATTAAGGAGTACTAACATAACCATTTATGTGTGATATCATATTCATTAAGGAGTACAAACATAACCGTTCATGTGTGATAACATATTCATTAAGGAGTACTAACATAACCATTCATGTGTAATAACATATTCATTAAGGAGTACTAACATAACCATTCATGTGTGATAACATATTCATTAAGGAGTACTAACATAACCATTCATGTGTAATAACATTCATTAAGGAGTACTAACATGTCATGTGTAATAACATATTCATTAAGGAGTACTAACATAACCATTCATGTGTGATAACATATTCATTAAGGAGTACTAACATAACCATTCATGTGTAATAACATATTCATTAAGGAGTACTAACATAACCATTCATGTTTAATAACATATTCATTAAGGAGTACTAACATAACCATTCATGTGTAATAACATATTCATTAAGGAGTACTAACATAACCATTCATGTGTAATAACATATTCATTAAGGAGTACTAACATAACCATTCATGTGTAATAACATATTCATTAAGGAGTACTAACATACCCATTCATGTGTAATAACATATTCATTAAGGAGTACTAACATAACCGTTCATGTGTGATAACATATTAAGGAGTACTAACATAACCATTCATGTGTAATAACATATTCATTAAGGAGTACTAACATAACCATTCATGTGTAATAACATATTCATTAAGGAGTACTAACAAAACCGTTCATGTGTAATAACATATTCATTAAGGAGTACTAACATAACCATTCATGTGTGATAACATATTCATTAAGGAGTACTAACATAACCATTCATGTGTAATAACATACTCATTAAGGAGTAATAACATAACCGTTCATGTGTAATAACATATTCATTAAGGAGTACTAACATAACCATTCATGTGTAATAACATACTCATTAAGGAGTAATAACATAACCGTTCATGTGTAATAACATATTCCTTAAGGAGTAATAACATAACCGTTCATGTGTAATAACATATTCATTAAGGAGTACTAACATAACCATTCATGTGTAATAACATATTCATTAAGGAGTACTAACATAACCATTCATGTGTAATAACATATTCATTAAGGAGTACTAACATAACCGTTCATGTGTAATAACATATTCATTAAGGAGTACTAACATAACCGTTCATGTGTAATAACATATTAATTAAGGAGTACTAACATAACCATTCATGTGTAATAACATATTCATTAAGGAGTACTAACATAACCATTCATGTGTGATAACATATTAAGGAGTACTAACATAACCATTCATGTGTAATAACATATTCATTAAGGAGTACTAACATAACCGTTAATGTGTAATAACATATTAATTAAGTAGTACTAACATAACCATTCATGTGTAATAACATATTAAGGAGTGCTAACATAACCATTCATGTGTAATAACATATTAATTAAGGAGTACTAACATAACCATTCATGTGTAATAACATATTCATTAAGGAGTACTAACATAACCGTTCATGTGTGATAACATATTCATTAAGGAGTACTAACATAACCATTCATGTAATAACATATTAAGGAGTGCAAACATAACATTCATGTGTAATAACATATTAATTAAGGAGTACTAACATAACCATTCATGTGTAATAACATATTCATTAAGGAGTACTAACATAACCGTTCATGTGTATTAACATATTCATTAAGGAGTACTAACATAACTGTTCATGTGTAATAACATATTCATTAAGGAGTACTAACATAACCATTCATGTGTAATAACATATTAATTAAGGAGTACTAACATAACCATTCATGTGTAATAACATATTCATTAAGGAGTACTAACATAACCATTCATGTGTAATAACATATTCATTAAGGAGTACTAACATAACCGTTCATGTGTAATAACATATTAATTAAGGAGTACTAACATAACCATTCATGTGTAATAACATATTCATTAAGGAGTACTGACATAACCATTCATGTGTAATAACATATTCATTAAGGAGTACTAACATAACCATTCATGTGTAATAACATATTCATTAAGGAGTACTAACATAACCATTCATGTGTGAGAACATATTCATTAAGGAGTACTAACATAACCATTCATGTGTAATAACATAACCATTCATGTGTAATAACATATTAAGGAGTACTAACATAACCATTCATGTGTAATAACATATTCATTAAGGAGTACTAACATAACCATTCATGTGTGATAACATATTAAGGAGTACTAACATAACCATTCATGTGTAATAACATATTCATTAAGGAGTACTAACATAACCATTCATGTTTAATAACATATTCATTAAGGAGTACTAACATAACCATTCATGTGTAATAACATACTCATTAAGGAGTAATAACATAACCATTCATGTTTAATAACATATTCATTAAGGAGTACTAACATAACCATTCATGTGTAATAACATACTCATTAAGGAGTAATAACATAACCATTCATGTTTAATAACATATTCATTAAGGAGTACTAACATAACCATTCATGTGTAATAACATACTCATTAAGGAGTAATAACATAACCGTTCATGTGTAATAACATATTCATTAAGGAGTACTAACATAACCATTCATGTGTAATAACATATTCATTAAGGAGTAATAACATAACCATTCATGTGTAATAACATATTCATTAAGGAGTACTAACATAACCATTCATGTGTAATAACATATTCATTAAGGAGTACTAACATAACCATTCATGTGTAATAACATATTCATTAAGGAGTACTAACATAACCATTCATGTGTGATAACATATTCATTAAGGAGTACTAACATAACCATTCATGTGTGATACCATATTCATTAAGGAGTACTAACATAACCATTCATGTGTGATACCATATTCATTAAGGAGTACTAACATAACCATTCATGTGTGATACCATATTCATTAAGGAGTACTAACATAACCATTCATGTGTAATAAACATTCATTAACATATTAAGGAGTACTAACATAACCATTCATTTGTAATAACATATTCATTAAGGGTACTAACATAACCATTCATGTGTAATAACATATTCATTAAGGAGTACTAACATAACCATTCATGTGTAATAACATATTCATTAAGTGGTACTAACATAACTATTCATGTGTAATAACATATTCATTAAGGAGTACTAACATAACCGTTCATGTGTAATAACATATTAATTAAGGAGTACTAACATAACCATTCATGTGTAATAACATATTCATTAAGGAGTACTAACATAACCATTCATGTGTAATAACATTCATTAAGGAGTACTAACATAACCGTTCATGTGTAATAACATATTCATTAAGGAGTACTAACATAACCATTCATGTGTAATAACATATTAATTAAGGAGTACTAACATAACCATTTATGTGTGATATCATATTCATTAAGGAGTACAAACATAACCGTTCATGTGTGATAACATATTCATTAAGGAGTACTAACATAACCATTCATGTGTAATAACATATTCATTAAGGAGTACTAACATAACCATTCATGTGTGATAACATATTCATTAAGGAGTACTAACATAACCATTCATGTGTAATAACATATTCATTAAGGAGTACTAACATAACCGTTCATGTGTAATAACATATTCATTAAGGAGTACTAACATAACCGTTCATGTGTAATAACATATTAATTAAGGAGTACTAACATAACCATTCATGTGTAATAACATATTCATTAAGGAGTACTGACATAACCATTCATGTGTAATAACATATTCATTAAGGAGTACCAACATAACCATTCATGTGTGATAACATATTAAGGAGTACTAACATAACCATTCATGTGTAATAACATATTCATTAAGGAGTACTAACATAACCATTCATGTGTAATAACATATTAATTAAGGAGTACTAACATAACCATTCATGTGTAATAACATATTAAGGAGTGCTAACATAACCATTCATGTGTAATAACATATTCATTAAGGAGTACTAACATAACCATTCATGTGTGATAACATATTCATTAAGGAGTACTAACATAACCATTCATGTGTAATAACATATTCATTAAGGAGTACTAACATAACCATTCATGTTTAATAACATATTCATTAAGGAGTACTAACATAACCATTCATGTGTAATAACATATTCATTAAGGAGTACTAACATAACCATTCATGTGTAATAACATATTCATTAAGGAGTACTAACATAACCATTCATGTGTAATAACATATTCATTAAGGAGTACTAACATACCCATTCATGTGTAATAACATATTCATTAAGGAGTACTAACATAACCGTTCATGTGTGATAACATATTAAGGAGTACTAACATAACCATTCATGTGTAATAACATATTCATTAAGGAGTACTAACATAACCATTCATGTGTAATAACATATTCATTAAGGAGTACTAACAAAACCGTTCATGTGTAATAACATATTCATTAAGGAGTACTAACATAAACATTCATGTGTGATAACATATTCATTAAGGAGTACTAACATAACCATTCATGTGTAATAACATACTCATTAAGGAGTAATAACATAACCGTTCATGTGTAATAACATATTCATTAAGGAGTACTAACATAACCATTCATGTGTAATAACATACTCATTAAGGAGTAATAACATAACCGTTCATGTGTAATAACATATTCCTTAAGGAGTAATAACATAACCGTTCATGTGTAATAACATATTCATTAAGGAGTACTAACATAACCATTCATGTGTAATAACATATTCATTAAGGAGTACTAACATAACCATTCATGTGTAATAACATATTCATTAAGGAGTACTAACATAACCATTCATGTGTAATAACATATTCATTAAGGAGTACTAACATAACCGTTCATGTGTAATAACATATTAATTAAGGAGTACTAACATAACCATTCATGTGTAATAACATATTCATTAAGGAGTACTAACATAACCATTCATGTGTGATAACATATTAAGGAGTACTAACATAACCATTCATGTGTAATAACATATTCATTAAGGAGTACTAACATAACCGTTAATGTGTAATAACATATTAATTAAGTAGTACTAACATAACCATTCATGTGTAATAACATATTAAGGAGTGCTAACATAACCATTCATGTGTAATAACATATTAATTAAGGAGTACTAACATAACCATTCATGTGTAATAACATATTCATTAAGGAGTACTAACATAACCGTTCATGTGTGATAACATATTCATTAAGGAGTACTAACATAACCATTCATGTGTAATAACATATTAAGGAGTGCAAACATAACCATTCATGTGTAATAACATATTAATTAAGGAGTACTAACATAACCATTCATGTGTAATAACATATTCATTAAGGAGTACTAACATAACCGTTCATGTGTATTAACATATTCATTAAGGAGTACTAACATAACTGTTCATGTGTAATAACATATTCATTAAGGAGTACTAACATAACCGTTCATGTGTAATAACATATTAATTAAGGAGTACTAACATAACCATTCATGTGTAATAACATATTCATTAAGGAGTACTAACATAACCGTTCATGTGTAATAACATATTCATTAAGGAGTACTAACATAACCGTTCATGTGTAATAACATATTAATTAAGGAGTACTAACATAACCATTCATGTGTAATAACATATTCATTAAGGAGTACTGACATAACCATTCATGTGTAATAACATATTCATTAAGGAGTACTAACATAACCATTCATGTGTAATAACATATTCATTAAGGAGTACTAACATAACCATTCATGTGTGAGAACATATTCATTAAGGAGTACTAACATAACCATTCATGTGTAATAACATAACCATTCATGTGTAATAACATATTAAGGAGTACTAACATAACCATTCATGTGTAATAACATATTCATTAAGGAGTACTAACATAACCATTCATGTGTGATACCATATTCATTAAGGAGTACTAACATAACCATTCATGTGTGATACCATATTCATTAAGGAGTACTAACATAACCATTCATGTGTAATAACATATTCATTAAGGAGTACTAACATAACCATTCATGTGTGATACCATATTCATTAAGGAGTACTAACATAACCATTCATGTGTGATACCATATTCATTAAGGAGTACTAACATAACCATTAATGTGTAATAACATATTCATTAAGGAGTACTAACATAACCATTCATGTGTAATAACACATTAAGGAGTACTAACATAACCATTAATGTGTAATAACATATTCGTTAAGGAGTACTAACATAACCATTCATGTGTGATAACATATTCATTAAGGAGTACTAACATAACCATTCATGTGTAATAACATATTCATTAAGGAGTACTGACATAACCATTCATGTGTAATAACATATTCATTAAGGAGTACTAACATAACCATTCATGTGTAATAACATATTCATTAAGGAGTACTAACATAACCATTCATGTGTGATAACATATTCATTAAGGAGTACTAACATAACCATTCATGTGTAATAACATATTCATTAAGGAGTACTAACATAACCATTCATGTGTAATAACATATTCATTAAGGAGTACTAACATAACCATTCATATTATTAAGGAGTACTAACATAACCATTCATGTGTAATAACATATTCATTAAGGAGTACTAACATAACCATTCATGTTTAATAACATATTCATTAAGGAGTACTAACATAACCATTCATGTGTAATAACATATTCATTAAGGAGTAATAACATAACCATTCATGTGTAATAACATATTCATTAAGGAGTACTAACATAACCATTCATGTGTAATAACATATTCATTAAGGAGTACTAACATAACCATTCATGTGTAATAACATATTCATTAAGGAGTACTAACATAACCATTCATGTGTAATAACATATTCATTAAGGAGTACTAACATAACCATTCATGTGTAATAACATATTCATTAAGGAGTACTAACATAACTGTTCATGTGTAATAACATATTCATTAAGGAGTACTAACATAACCATTCATGTGTAATAACATATTCATTAAGGAGTACTAACATAACCATTCATGTGTGATACCATATTCATTAAGGAGTACTAACATAACCATTCATGTGTGATAACATATTCATTAAGGAGTACTAACATAACCATTCATGTGTAATAACATATTCATTAAGGAGTACTAACATAACCGTTCATGTGTGATACCATATTCATTAAGGAGTACTAACATAACCATTCATGTGTAATAACATAACCATTCATGTGTAATAACATATTAAGGAGTACTAACATAACCATTCATTTGTAATAACATATTCATTAAGTGGTACTAACATAACCATTCATGTGTAATAACATATTCATTAAGGAGTACTAACATAACCATTCATGTGTAATAACATATTCATTAAGTGAGTACTAACATAACTATTCATGTGTAATAACATATTCATTAAGGAGTACTAACATAACCATTCATGTGTAATAACATATTAATTAAGGAGTACTAACATAACCATTCATGTGTAATAACATATTCATTAAGGAGTACTAACATAACCATTCATGTGTAATAACATATTCATTAAGGAGTACTAACATAACCATTCATGTGTAATAACATATTCATTAAGGAGTACCAACATAACCATTCATGTGTAATCATATTCATTAAGGAGTACAAACATAACCATTCATGTGTAATAACATATTCATTAAGGAGTACTAACATAACCATTCATGTGTAATAACATATTCATTAAGGAGTACTAACATAACCATTCATGTGTAATAACATATTCATTAAGGAGTACTAACATAACCATTCATGTGTAATAACATATTCATTAAGGAGTACTAACATAACCATTCATGTGTAATAACATATTCATTAAGGAGTACTAACATAACCATTCATGTGTAATAACATATTCATTAAGGAGTACTAACATAACCATTCATGTGTAATAACATATTCATTAAGGAGTACTAACATAACCATTCATGTGTAATAACATATTCATTAAGGAGTACTAACATAACCATTCATGTGTGATAACATATTAAGGAGTACTAACATAACCATTCATGTGTAATAACATATTCATTAAGGAGTACTAACATAACCATTCATGTGTAATAACATATTAATTAAGGAGTACTAACATAACCATTCATGTGTAATAACATATTATTAGGAGTGCTAACATAACCATTCATGTGTAATAACATATTCATTAAGGAGTACTAACATAACCATTCATGTGTGATAACATATTCATTAAGGAGTACTAACATAACCATTCATGTGTAATAACATATTCATTAAGGAGTACTAACATAACCATTCATGTTTAATAACATATTCATTAAGGAGTACTAACATAACCATTCATGTGTAATAACATATTCATTAAGGAGTACTAACATAACCATTCATGTGTAATAACATATTCATTAAGGAGTACTAACATAACCATTCATGTGTAATAACATATTCATTAAGGAGTACTAACATACCCATTCATGTGTAATAACATATTCATTAAGGAGTACTAACATAACCGTTCATGTGTGATAACATATTAAGGAGTACTAACATAACCATTCATGTGTAATAACATATTCATTAAGGAGTACTAACATAACCATTCATGTGTAATAACATATTCATTAAGGAGTACTAACAAAACCATTCATGTGTAATAACATATTCATTAAGGAGTACTAACATAACCATTCATGTGTGATAACATATTCATTAAGGAGTACTAACATAACCATTCATGTGTAATAACATACTCATTAAGGAGTAATAACATAACCGTTCATGTGTAATAACATATTCATTAAGGAGTACTAACATAACCATTCATGTGTAATAACATATTCATTAAGGAGTACTAACATAACCGTTCATGTGTAATAACATATTCATTAAGGAGTAATAACATAACCATTCATGTGTAATAACATATTCATTAAGGAGTACTAACATAACCATTCATGTGTAATAACATATTCATTAAGGAGTACTAACATAACCATTCATGTGTAATAACATATTCATTAAGGAGTACTAACATAACCGTTCATGTGTAATAACATATTCATTAAGGAGTACTAACATAACCATTCATGTGTAATAACATATTAATTAAGGAGTACTAACATAACCATTCATGTGTAATAACATATTCATTAAGGAGTACTAACATAACCATTCATGTGTGATAACATATTATTAAGGAGTACTAACATAACCATTCATGTGTAATAACATATTCATTAAGGAGTACTAACATAACCATTCATGTGTAATAACATATTAATTAAGTAGTACTAACATAACCATTCATGTGTAATAACATATTAAGGAGTGCTAACATAACCATTCATGTGTAATAACATATTAATTAAGGAGTACTAACATAACCATTCATGTGTAATAACATATTCATTAAGGAGTACTAACATAACCGTTCATGTGTGATAACATATTCATTAAGGAGTACTAACATAACCATTCATGTGTAATAACATATTAAGGAGTGCAAACATAACCATTCATGTGTAATAACATATTAATTAAGGAGTACTAACATAACCATTCATGTGTAATAACATATTCATTAAGGAGTACTAACATAACCATTCATGTGTAATAACATATTCATTAAGGAGTACTAACATAACTGTTCATGTGTAATAACATATTCATTAAGGAGTACTAACATAACCATTCATGTGTAATAACATATTCATTAAGGAGTACTAACATAACCATTCATGTGTAATAACATATTCATTAAGGAGTACTAACATAACCATTCATGTGTAATAACATATTCATTAAGGAGTACTAACATAACCATTCATGTGTAATAACATATTCATTAAGGAGTACTAACATAACCATTCATGTGTAATAACATATTCATTAAGGAGTACTAACATAACCATTCATGTGTGAGAACATATTCATTAAGGAGTACTAACATAACCATTCATGTGTAATAATAACATTCATTAACATATTAAGGAGTACTAACATAACCATTCATGTGTAATAACATATTCATTAAGGAGTACTAACATAACCATTCATGTGTGATACCATATTCATTAAGGAGTACTAACATAACCATTCATGTGTGATACCATATTCATTAAGGAGTACTAACATAACCATTCATGTGTAATAACATATTCATTAAGGAGTACTAACATAACCATTCATGTGTGATACCATATTCATTAAGGAGTACTAACATAACCATTCATGTGTGATACCATATTCATTAAGGAGTACTAACATAACCATTAATGTGTAATAACATATTCATTAAGGAGTACTAACATAACCATTCATGTGTAATAACACATTAAGGAGTACTAACATAACCATTAATGTGTAATAACATATTCGTTAAGGAGTACTAACATAACCATTCATGTGTGATAACATATTCATTAAGGAGTACTAACATAACCATTCATGTGTAATAACATATTCATTAAGGAGTACTAACATAACCATTCATGTGTATAACATAACCATTCATGTGTAATAACATAACCATTCATGTGTAATAACATATTAATTAAGGAGTACTAACATAACCATTCATGTGTAATAACATATTCATTAAGGAGTACTAACATAACCATTCATGTGTGATACCATATTCATTAAGGAGTACTAACATAACCATTCATGTGTAATAACATAACCATTCATTAACATATTAAGGAGTACTAACATAACCATTCATTTGTAATAACATATTCATTAAGTGGTACTAACATAACCATTCATGTGTAATAACATATTCATTAAGGAGTACTAACATAACCATTCATGTGTAATAACATATTCATTAAGTGAGTACTAACATAACCATTCATGTGTAATAACATATTCATTAAGGAGTACTAACATAACCATTCATGTGTAATAACATATTCATTAAGGAGTACTAACATAACCATTCATGTGTAATAACATATTCATTAGGAGTACTAACATAACCATTCATGTGTAATAACATTCATTAAGGAGTACTAACATAACCGTTCATGTGTAATAACATATTCATTAAGGAGTACTAACATAACCATTCATGTGTAATAACATATTAATTAAGGAGTACTAACATAACCATTCATGTGTATATCATATTCATTAAGGAGTACAAACATAACCATTCATGTGTGATAACATATTCATTAAGGAGTACTAACATAACCATTCATGTGTAATAACATATTCATTAAGGAGTACTAACATAACCATTCATGTGTGATAACATATTCATTAAGGAGTACTAACATAACCATTCATGTGTAATAACATATTCATTAAGGAGTACTAACATAACCGTTCATGTGTAATAACATATTCATTAAGGAGTACTAACATAACCATTCATGTGTGATAACATATTCATTAAGGAGTACTAACATAACCATTCATGTGTAATAACATATTCATTAAGGAGTACTAACATAACCATTCATGTTTAATAACATATTCATTAAGGAGTACTAACATAACCATTCATGTGTAATAACATATTCATTAAGGAGTACTAACATAACCATTCATGTGTAATAACATATTCATTAAGGAGTACTAACATAACCATTCATGTGTAATAACATATTCATTAAGGAGTACTAACATACCCATTCATGTGTAATAACATATTCATTAAGGAGTACTAACATAACCGTTCATGTGTGATAACATATTAAGGAGTACTAACATAACCATTCATGTGTAATAACATATTCATTAAGGAGTACTAACATAACCATTCATGTGTAATAACATATTCATTAAGGAGTACTAACAAAACCGTTCATGTGTAATAACATATTCATTAAGGAGTACTAACATAACCATTCATGTGTGATAACATATTCATTAAGGAGTACTAACATAACCATTCATGTGTAATAACATACTCATTAAGGAGTAATAACATAACCATTCATGTGTAATAACATATTCATTAAGGAGTACTAACATAACCATTCATGTGTAATAACATACTCATTAAGGAGTAATAACATAACCGTTCATGTGTAATAACATATTCCTTAAGGAGTAATAACATAACCGTTCATGTGTAATAACATATTCATTAAGGAGTACTAACATAACCATTCATGTGTAATAACATATTCATTAAGGAGTACTAACATAACCATTCATGTGTAATAACATATTCATTAAGGAGTACTAACATAACCGTTCATGTGTAATAACATATTCATTAAGGAGTACTAACATAACCGTTCATGTGTAATAACATATTAATTAAGGAGTACTAACATAACCATTCATGTGTAATAACATATTCATTAAGGAGTACTAACATAACCATTCATGTGTGATAACATATTAAGGAGTACTAACATAACCATTCATGTGTAATAACATATTCATTAAGGAGTACTAACATAACCGTTAATGTGTAATAACATATTAATTAAGTAGTACTAACATAACCATTCATGTGTAATAACATATTAAGGAGTGCTAACATAACCATTCATGTGTAATAACATATTAATTAAGGAGTACTAACATAACCATTCATGTGTAATAACATATTCATTAAGGAGTACTAACATAACCGTTCATGTGTGATAACATATTCATTAAGGAGTACTAACATAACCATTCATGTGTAATAACATATTAAGGAGTGCAAACATAACCATTCATGTGTAATAACATATTAATTAAGGAGTACTAACATAACCATTCATGTGTAATAACATATTCATTAAGGAGTACTAACATAACCGTTCATGTGTAATAACATATTCATTAAGGAGTACTAACATAACTGTTCATGTGTAATAACATATTCATTAAGGAGTACTAACATAACCATTCATGTGTAATAACATATTAATTAAGGAGTACTAACATAACCATTCATGTGTAATAACATATTCATTAAGGAGTACTAACATAACCGTTCATGTGTAATAACATATTCATTAAGGAGTACTAACATAACCGTTCATGTGTAATAACATATTAATTAAGGAGTACTAACATAACCATTCATGTGTAATAACATATTCATTAAGGAGTACTGACATAACCATTCATGTGTAATAACATATTCATTAAGGAGTACTAACATAACCATTCATGTGTAATAACATATTCATTAAGGAGTACTAACATAACCATTCATGTGTGAGAACATATTCATTAAGGAGTACTAACATAACCATTCATGTGTAATAACATAACCATTCATGTGTAATAACATATTAAGGAGTACTAACATAACCATTCATGTGTAATAACATATTCATTAAGGAGTACTAACATAACCATTCATGTGTGATACCATATTCATTAAGGAGTACTAACATAACCATTCATGTGTGATACCATATTCATTAAGGAGTACTAACATAACCATTCATGTGTAATAACATATTCATTAAGGAGTACTAACATAACCATTCATGTGTGATACCATATTCATTAAGGAGTACTAACATAACCATTCATGTGTGATACCATATTCATTAAGGAGTACTAACATAACCATTAATGTGTAATAACATATTCATTAAGGAGTACTAACATAACCATTCATGTGTAATAACACATTAAGGAGTACTAACATAACCATTAATGTGTAATAACATATTCGTTAAGGAGTACTAACATAACCATTCATGTGTGATAACATATTCATTAAGGAGTACTAACATAACCATTCATGTGTAATAACATATTCATTAAGGAGTACTAACATAACCATTCATGTGTAATAACATACATTAAGGAACTAACATAACCATTCATGTGTAATAACATATTCATTAAGGAGTACTAACATAACCATTCATGTGTAATAACATATTCATTAAGGAGTACTAACATAACCATTCATGTGTGAGAACATATTCATTAAGGAGTACTAACATAACCATTCATGTGTAATAAATAACCATTCATGTGTAATAACATATTAAGGAGTACTAACATAACCATTCATTTGTAATAACATATTCATTAAGGAGTACTAACATAACCATTCATGTGTAATAACATATTCATTAAGGAGTACTAACATAACCATTCATGTGTAATAACATATTCATTAATGTACTAACATAACTATTCATGTGTAATAACATATTCATTAAGGAGTACTAACATAACCATTCATGTGTAATAACATATTAATTAAGGAGTACTAACATAACCATTCATGTGTAATAACATATTCATTAAGGAGTACTAACATAACCATTCATGTGTAATAACATATTCATTAAGGAGTACTAACATAACCATTCATGTGTAATAACATATTCATTAGTACTAACATAACCATTCATGTGTAATAACATATTAATTAAGGAGTACTAACATAACCATTTATGTGTAATAACATATTCATTAAGGAGTACAAACATAACCATTCATGTGTGATAACATATTCATTAAGGAGTACTAACATAACCATTCATGTGTAATAACATATTCATTAAGGAGTACTAACATAACCATTCATGTGTGATAACATATTCATTAAGGAGTACTAACATAACCATTCATGTGTAATAACATATTCATTAAGGAGTACTAACATAACCATTCATGTGTAATAACATATTCATTAAGGAGTACTAACATAACCGTTCATGTGTAATAACATATTAATTAAGGAGTACTAACATAACCATTCATGTGTAATAACATATTCATTAAGGAGTACTAACATAAACATGTGTAATAACATATTCATTGTGTACCAACATAACCATTCATGTGTGATCATATTAAGGAGTACTAACATAACCATTCATGTGTAATAACATATTCATTAAGGAGTACTAACATAACCATTCATGTGTAATAACATATTCATTAAGGAGTACTAACATAACCATTCATGTGTAATAACATATTATTAAGGAGTGCTAACATAACCATTCATGTGTAATAACATATTCATTAAGGAGTACTAACATAACCATTCATGTGTGATAACATATTCATTAAGGAGTACTAACATAACCATTCATGTGTAATAACATATTCATTAAGGAGTACTAACATAACCATTCATGTGTAATAACATATTCATTAAGGAGTACTAACATAACCATTCATGTGTAATAACATATTCATTAAGGAGTACTAACATAACCATTCATGTGTAATAACATATTCATTAAGGAGTACTAACATAACCATTCATGTGTAATAACATATTCATTAAGGAGTACTAACATAACCATTCATGTGTAATAACATATTCATTAAGGAGTACTAACATAACCGTTCATGTGTAATAACATCATTAAGGAGTACTAACATAACCATTCATGTGTAATAACATATTCATTAAGGAGTACTAACATAACCATTCATGTGTAATAACATATTCATTAAGGAGTACTAACAAAACCATTCATGTGTAATAACATATTCATTAAGGAGTACTAACATAACCATTCATGTGTGATAACATATTCATTAAGGAGTACTAACATAACCATTCATGTGTAATAACATATTCATTAAGGAGTAATAACATAACCATTCATGTGTAATAACATATTCATTAAGGAGTACTAACATAACCATTCATGTGTAATAACATATTCATTAAGGAGTACTAACATAACCATTCATGTGTAATAACATATTCATTAAGGAGTACTAACATAACCATTCATGTGTAATAACATATTCATTAAGGAGTACTAACATAACCATTCATGTGTAATAACATATTCATTAAGGAGTACTAACATAACCATTCATGTGTAATAACATATTCATTAAGGAGTACTAACATAACCATTCATGTGTAATAACATATTCATTAAGGAGTACTAACATAACCATTCATGTGTAATAACATATTAATTAAGGAGTACTAACATAACCATTCATGTGTAATAACATATTCATTAAGGAGTACTAACATAACCATTCATGTGTGATAACATATTATTAAGGAGTACTAACATAACCATTCATGTGTAATAACATATTCATTAAGGAGTACTAACATAACCGTTCATGTGTAATAACATATTAATTAAGGAGTACTAACATAACCATTCATGTGTAATAACATATTAAGGAGTGCTAACATAACCATTCATGTGTAATAACATATTAATTAAGGAGTACTAACATAACCATTCATGTGTGATAACATATTCATTAAGGAGTACTAACATAACCATTCATGTGTAATAACATATTCATTAAGGAGTACTAACATAACCATTCATGTGTAATAACATATTAAGGAGTGCAAACATAACCATTCATGTGTAATAACATATTAATTAAGGAGTACTAACATAACCATTCATGTGTAATAACATATTCATTAAGGAGTACTAACATAACCGTTCATGTGTAATAACATATTCATTAAGGAGTACTAACATAACTGTTCATGTGTAATAACATATTCATTAAGGAGTACTAACATAACCGTTCATGTGTAATAACATATTAATTAAGGAGTACTAACATAACCATTCATGTGTAATAACATATTCATTAAGGAGTACTAACATAACCATTCATGTGTAATAACATATTCATTAAGGAGTACTAACATAACCATTCATGTGTAATAACATATTAATTAACTAACATAACCATTCATGTGTAATAACATATTAACATATTAAGGAGTACTAACATAACCATTCATGTGTAATAACATATTCATTAAGGAGTACTAACATAACCATTCATGTGTGATACCATATTCATTAAGGAGTACTAACATAACCATTCATGTGTGATACCATATTCATTAAGGAGTACTAACATAACCATTCATGTGTAATAACATATTCATTAAGGAGTACTAACATAACCATTCATGTGTGATACCATATTCATTAAGGAGTACTAACATAACCATTCATGTGTGATACCATATTCATTAAGGAGTACTAACATAACCATTAATGTGTAATAACATATTCATTAAGGAGTACTAACATAACCATTCATGTGTAATAACACATTAAGGAGTACTAACATAACCATTAATGTGTAATAACATATTCGTTAAGGAGTACTAACATAACCATTCATGTGTGATAACATATTCATTAAGGAGTACTAACATAACCATTCATGTGTAATAACATATTCATTAAGGAGTACTAACATAACCATTCATAACATATTAAGGAGTGCAAACATAACCATTCATGTGTAATAACATATTAATTAAGGAGTACTAACATAACCATTCATGTGTAATAACATATTCATTAAGGAGTACTAACATAACCGTTCATGTGTAATAACATATTCATTAAGGAGTACTAACATAACTGTTCATGTGTAATAACATATTCATTAAGGAGTACTAACATAACCGTTCATGTGTGATAACATATTCATTAAGGAGTACTAACATAACCATTCATGTGTAATAACATATTAAGGAGTGCAAACATAACCATTCATGTGTAATAACATATTAATTAAGGAGTACTAACATAACCATTCATGTGTAATAACATATTCATTAAGGAGTACTAACATAACCGTTCATGTGTAATAACATATTCATTAAGGAGTACTAACATAACTGTTCATGTGTAATAACATATTCATTAAGGAGTACTAACATAACCGTTCATGTGTAATAACATATTAATTAAGGAGTACTAACATAACCGTTCATGTGTAATAACATATTCATTAAGGAGTACTAACATAACCGTTCATGTGTAATAACATATTCATTAAGGAGTACTAACATAACCATTCATGTGTAATAACATAACCATTCATGTGTAATAACATATTAAGGAGTACTAACATAACCATTCATGTGTAATAACATATTCATTAAGGAGTACTAACATAACCATTCATGTGTGATACCATTTTCATTAAGGAGTACTAACATAACCATTCATGTGTGATACCATATTCATTAAGGAGTACTAACATAACCATTCATGTGTAATAACATATTCATTAAGGAGTACTGACATAACCATTCATGTGTAATAACATATTCATTAAGGAGTACTAACATAACCGTTCATGTGTAATAACATATTCATTAAGGAGTACTAACATAACCGTTCATGTGTAATAACATATTAATTAAGGAGTACTAACATAACCATTCATGTGTAATAACATATTCATTAAGGAGTACTGACATAACCATTCATGTGTAATAACATATTCATTAAGGAGTACTAACATAACCATTCATGTGTAATAACATATTCATTAAGGAGTACTAACATAACCATTCATGTGTGAGAACATATTCATTAAGGAGTACTAACATAACCATTCATGTGTAATAACATAACCATTCATGTGTAATAACATATTAAGGAGTACTAACATAACCATTCATGTGTAATAACATATTCATTAAGGAGTACTAACATAACCATTCATGTGTGATACCATATTCATTAAGGAGTACTAACATAACCATTCATGTGTGATACCATATTCATTAAGGAGTACTAACATAACCATTCATGTGTAATAACATATTCATTAAGGAGTACTAACATAACCATTCATGTGTGATACCATATTCATTAAGGAGTACTAACATAACCATTCATGTGTGATACCATATTCATTAAGGAGTACTAACATAACCATTAATGTGTAATAACATATTCGTTAAGGAGTACTAACATAACCATTCATGTGTGATAACATATTCATTAAGGAGTACTAACATAACCATTCATGTGTAATAACATATTCATTAAGGAGTACTAACATAACCATTCATGTGTAATAACATAACCATTCATGTGTAATAACATATTAATTAAGGAGTACTAACATAACCATTCATGTGTAATAACATATTCATTAAGGAGTACTAACATAACCGTTCATGTGTGATAACATATTCATTAAGGAGTACTAACATAACCATTCATGTGTAATAACATATTAAGGAGTGCAAACATAACCATTCATGTGTAATAACATATTAATTAAGGAGTACTAACATAACCATTCATGTGTAATAACATATTCATTAAGGAGTACTAACATAACCGTTCATGTGTAATAACATATTCATTAAGGAGTACTAACATAACTGTTCATGTGTAATAACATATTCATTAAGGAGTACTAACATAACCGTTCATGTGTAATAACATATTAATTAAGGAGTACTAACATAACCATTCATGTGTAATAACATATTCATTAAGGAGTACTAACATAACCGTTCATGTGTAATAACATATTCATTAAGGAGTACTAACATAACCATTCATGTGTAATAACATATTAATTAAGGAGTACTAACATAACCATTCATGTGTAATAACATATTCATTAAGGAGTACTGACATAACCATTCATGTGTAATAACATATTCATTAAGGAGTACTAACATAACCATTCATGTGTGATAACATATTCATTAAGGAGTACTAACATAACCATTCATGTGTAATAACATAACCATTCATGTGTAATAACATATTAAGGAGTACTAACATAACCATTCATGTGTAATAACATATTCATTAAGGAGTACTAACATAACCATTCATGTGTGATACCATTTTCATTAAGGAGTACTAACATAACCATTCATGTGTGATACCATATTCATTAAGGAGTACTAACATAACCATTCATGTGTAATAACATATTCATTAAGGAGTACTAACATAACCATTCATGTGTGATACCATATTCATTAAGGAGTACTAACATAACCATTCATGTGTGATACCATATTCATTAAGGAGTACTAACATAACCATTAATGTGTAATAACATATTAATTAAGGAGTACTAACATAACCATTCATGTGTAATAACATATTCATTAAGGAGTACTAACATAACCGTTCATGTGTAATAACATATTCATTAAGGAGTACTAACATAACTGTTCATGTGTAATAACATATTCATTAAGGAGTACTAACATAACCGTTCATGTGTAATAACATATTAATTAAGGAGTACTAACATAACCATTCATGTGTAATAACATATTCATTAAGGAGTACTAACATAACCGTTCATGTGTAATAACATATTCATTAAGGAGTACTAACATAACCGTTCATGTGTAATAACATATTAATTAAGGAGTACTAACATAACCATTCATGTGTAATAACATATTCATTAAGGAGTACTGACATAACCATTCATGTGTAATAACATATTCATTAAGGAGTACTAACATAACCATTCATGTGTAATAACATATTCATTAAGGAGTACTAACATAACCATTCATGTGTGATAACATATTCATTAAGGAGTACTAACATAACCATTCATGTGTAATAACATAACCATTCATGTGTAATAACATATTAAGGAGTACTAACATAACCATTCATGTGTAATAACATATTCATTAAGGAGTACTAACATAACCATTCATGTGTGATACCATTTTCATTAAGGAGTACTAACATAACCATTCATGTGTGATACCATATTCATTAAGGAGTACTAACATAACCATTCATGTGTAATAACATATTCATTAAGGAGTACTAACATAACCATTCATGTGTGATACCATATTCATTAAGGAGTACTAACATAACCATTCATGTGTGATACCATATTCATTAAGGAGTACTAACATAACCATTAATGTGTAATAACATATTCATTAAGGAGTACTAACATAACCATTCATGTGTAATAACACATTAAGGAGTACTAACATAACCATTAATGTGTAATAACATATTCGTTAAGGAGTACTAACATAACCATTCATGTGTGATAACATATTCATTAAGGAGTACTAACATAACCATTCATGTGTAATAACATATTCATTAAGGAGTACTAACATAACCATTCATGTGTAATAACATAACCATTCATGTGTAATAACATATTAATTAAGGAGTACTAACATAACCATTCATGTGTAATAACATATTCATTAAGGAGTACTAACATAACCGTTCATGTGTGATAACATATTCATTAAGGAGTACTAACATAACCATTCATGTGTAATAACATATTAAGGAGTGCAAACATAACCATTCATGTGTAATAACATATTAATTAAGGAGTACTAACATAACCATTCATGTGTAATAACATATTCATTAAGGAGTACTAACATAACCGTTCATGTGTAATAACATATTCATTAAGGAGTACTAACATAACTGTTCATGTGTAATAACATATTCATTAAGGAGTACTAACATAACCGTTCATGTGTAATAACATATTAATTAAGGAGTACTAACATAACCATTCATGTGTAATAACATATTCATTAAGGAGTACTAACATAACCGTTCATGTGTAATAACATATTCATTAAGGAGTACTAACATAACCGTTCATGTGTAATAACATATTAATTAAGGAGTACTAACATAACCATTCATGTGTAATAACATATTCATTAAGGAGTACTGACATAACCATTCATGTGTAATAACATATTCATTAAGGAGTACTAACATAACCATTCATGTGTGATAACATATTCATTAAGGAGTACTAACATAACCATTCATGTGTAATAACATAACCATTCATGTGTAATAACATATTAAGGAGTACTAACATAACCATTCATGTGTAATAACATATTCATTAAGGAGTACTAACATAACCATTCATGTGTGATACCATTTTCATTAAGGAGTACTAACATAACCATTCATGTGTGATACCATATTCATTAAGGAGTACTAACATAACCATTCATGTGTAATAACATATTCATTAAGGAGTACTAACATAACCATTCATGTGTGATACCATATTCATTAAGGAGTACTAACATAACCATTCATGTGTGATACCATATTCATTAAGGAGTACTAACATAACCATTAATGTGTAATAACATATTAATTAAGGAGTACTAACATAACCATTCATGTGTAATAACATATTCATTAAGGAGTACTAACATAACCGTTCATGTGTAATAACATATTCATTAAGGAGTACTAACATAACTGTTCATGTGTAATAACATATTCATTAAGGAGTACTAACATAACCGTTCATGTGTAATAACATATTAATTAAGGAGTACTAACATAACCATTCATGTGTAATAACATATTCATTAAGGAGTACTAACATAACCGTTCATGTGTAATAACATATTCATTAAGGAGTACTAACATAACCGTTCATGTGTAATAACATATTAATTAAGGAGTACTAACATAACCATTCATGTGTAATAACATATTCATTAAGGAGTACTGACATAACCATTCATGTGTAATAACATATTCATTAAGGAGTACTAACATAACCATTCATGTGTAATAACATATTCATTAAGGAGTACTAACATAACCATTCATGTGTGATAACATATTCATTAAGGAGTACTAACATAACCATTCATGTGTAATAACATAACCATTCATGTGTAATAACATATTAAGGAGTACTAACATAACCATTCATGTGTAATAACATATTCATTAAGGAGTACTAACATAACCATTCATGTGTGATACCATTTTCATTAAGGAGTACTAACATAACCATTCATGTGTGATACCATATTCATTAAGGAGTACTAACATAACCATTCATGTGTAATAACATATTCATTAAGGAGTACTGACATAACCATTCATGTGTAATAACATATTCATTAAGGAGTACTAACATAACCGTTCATGTGTAATAACATATTCATTAAGGAGTACTAACATAACCGTTCATGTGTAATAACATATTAATTAAGGAGTACTAACATAACCATTCATGTGTAATAACATATTCATTAAGGAGTACTGACATAACCATTCATGTGTAATAACATATTCATTAAGGAGTACTAACATAACCATTCATGTGTAATAACATATTCATTAAGGAGTACTAACATAACCATTCATGTGTGAGAACATATTCATTAAGGAGTACTAACATAACCATTCATGTGTAATAACATAACCATTCATGTGTAATAACATATTAAGGAGTACTAACATAACCATTCATGTGTAATAACATATTCATTAAGGAGTACTAACATAACCATTCATGTGTGATACCATATTCATTAAGGAGTACTAACATAACCATTCATGTGTGATACCATATTCATTAAGGAGTACTAACATAACCATTCATGTGTAATAACATATTCATTAAGGAGTACTAACATAACCATTCATGTGTGATACCATATTCATTAAGGAGTACTAACATAACCATTCATGTGTGATACCATATTCATTAAGGAGTACTAACATAACCATTAATGTGTAATAACATATTCATTAAGGAGTACTAACATAACCATTCATGTGTAATAACACATTAAGGAGTACTAACATAACCATTAATGTGTAATAACATATTCGTTAAGGAGTACTAACATAACCATTCATGTGTGATAACATATTCATTAAGGAGTACTAACATAACCATTCATGTGTAATAACATATTCATTAAGGAGTACTAACATAACCATTCATGTGTAATAACATAACCATTCATGTGTAATAACATATTAATTAAGGAGTACTAACATAACCATTCATGTGTAATAACATATTCATTAAGGAGTACTAACATAACCGTTCATGTGTGATAACATATTCATTAAGGAGTACTAACATAACCATTCATGTGTAATAACATATTAAGGAGTGCAAACATAACCATTCATGTGTAATAACATATTAATTAAGGAGTACTAACATAACCATTCATGTGTAATAACATATTCATTAAGGAGTACTAACATAACCGTTCATGTGTAATAACATATTCATTAAGGAGTACTAACATAACTGTTCATGTGTAATAACATATTCATTAAGGAGTACTAACATAACCGTTCATGTGTAATAACATATTAATTAAGGAGTACTAACATAACCATTCATGTGTAATAACATATTCATTAAGGAGTACTAACATAACCGTTCATGTGTAATAACATATTCATTAAGGAGTACTAACATAACCGTTCATGTGTAATAACATATTAATTAAGGAGTACTAACATAACCATTCATGTGTAATAACATATTCATTAAGGAGTACTGACATAACCATTCATGTGTAATAACATATTCATTAAGGAGTACTAACATAACCATTCATGTGTAATAACATATTCATTAAGGAGTACTAACATAACCATTCATGTGTGATAACATATTCATTAAGGAGTACTAACATAACCATTCATGTGTAATAACATAACCATTCATGTGTAATAACATATTAAGGAGTACTAACATAACCATTCATGTGTAATAACATATTCATTAAGGAGTACTAACATAACCATTCATGTGTGATACCATTTTCATTAAGGAGTACTAACATAACCATTCATGTGTGATACCATATTCATTAAGGAGTACTAACATAACCATTCATGTGTAATAACATATTCATTAAGGAGTACTAACATAACCATTCATGTGTGATACCATATTCATTAAGGAGTACTAACATAACCATTCATGTGTGATACCATATTCATTAAGGAGTACTAACATAACCATTAATGTGTAATAACATATTCATTAAGGAGTACTAACATAACCATTCATGTGTAATAACACATTAAGGAGTACTAACATAACCATTAATGTGTAATAACATATTCGTTAAGGAGTACTAACATAACCATTCATGTGTGATAACATATTCATTAAGGAGTACTAACATAACCATTCATGTGTAATAACATATTCATTAAGGAGTACTAACATAACCATTCATGTGTAATAACATAACCATTCATGTGTAATAACATATTAAGGAGTACTAACATAACCATTCATGTGTAATAACATACTCAGTAAGTGGTACTAACATAACCATTCATGTGTAATAACATATTCATTAAGGAGTAGTAACATAACCATTCATGTGTAATAAAATATTCATTAAGTGGTACTAACATAACTATTCACGTGTAATAACATATTCATTAAGGAGTAATAACATAACCATTCATGTGTAATAACATATTCATTAAGGAGTAATAACATAACCATTCATGTGTAATAACATATTCATTAAGGAGTAATAACATAACCATTCATGTGTGATAACATATTCATTAAGGAGTACTAACATAACCATTCATGTGTAATAACATATTAAGGAGTACTAACATAACCATTCATGTGTAATAACATATTCATTAAGGAGTACTAACATAACCGTTCATGTGTAATAACATATTCATTAAGGAGTACTAACATAACCATTCATGTGTGATAACATATTCATTAAGGAGTACTAACATAACCGTTCATGTGTAATAACATATTCATTAAGGAGTAATAACATAACTGTTCATGTGTAATAACATATTCATTAAGGAGTACTAAAATAACCGTTCATGTGTAATAACATATTCATTAAGGAGTAATAACATAACCATTCATGTGTAATAACATATTCATTAAGGAGTAATAACATAACCATTCATGTGTGATAACATATTAAGGAGTACTAACATAACCATTCATGTGTAATAACATATTCATTAAGGAGTACTAACATAACCGTTCATGTGTAATAACATATTAATTAAGGAGTACTAACATAACCATTCATGTGTGATAACATATTCATTAAGGAGTACTAACATAACTGTTCATGTGTAATAACATATTCATTAAGGAGTACTAACATAACCATTCATGTCTAATAACATATTCATTAAGGAGTACTAACATAACCATTCATGTGTGATACCATATTCATTAAGGAGTACTAACATAACCATTCATGTGTAATAACATAACCATTCATGTGTAATAACATATTAAGGAGTACTAACATAACCATTCATTTGTAATAACATATTCATTAAGTGGTACTAACATAACCATTCATGTGTAATAACATATTCATTAAGGAGTACTATCATAACCATTCATGTGTAATAACATATTCATTAAGGAGTACTAACATAACCATTCATGTGTAATAACATATTCATTAAGGAGTACTAACATAACCATTCATGTGTAATAACATAACCATTCATGTGTAATAACATATTAAGGAGTACTAACATAACCATTCATGTGTAATAACATACTCAGTAAGTGGTACTAACATAACCATTCATGTGTAATAACATATTCATTAAGGAGTAGTAACATAACCATTCATGTGTAATAAAATATTCATTAAGTGGTACTAACATAACTATTCACGTGTAATAACATATTCATTAAGGAGTAATAACATAACCATTCATGTGTAATAACATATTCATTAAGGAGTAATAACATAACCATTCATGTGTAATAACATATTCATTAAGGAGTAATAACATAACCATTCATGTGTGATAACATATTCATTAAGGAGTACTAACATAACCATTCATGTGTAATAACATATTAAGGAGTACTAACATAACCATTCATGTGTAATAACATATTCATTAAGGAGTACTAACATAACCGTTCATGTGTAATAACATATTCATTAAGGAGTACTAACATAACCATTCATGTGTGATAACATATTCATTAAGGAGTACTAACATAACCGTTCATGTGTAATAACATATTCATTAAGGAGTAATAACATAACTGTTCATGTGTAATAACATATTCATTAAGGAGTACTAAAATAACCGTTCATGTGTAATAACATATTCATTAAGGAGTAATAACATAACCATTCATGTGTAATAACATATTCATTAAGGAGTAATAACATAACCATTCATGTGTGATAACATATTAAGGAGTACTAACATAACCATTCATGTGTAATAACATATTCATTAAGGAGCACTAACATAACTGTTCATGTGTAATAACATATTAAGGAGCACTAACATAACCGTTCATGTGTAATAACATATTCATTAAGGAGTACTAACATAACTGTTCATGTGTAATAACATATTCATTAAGGAGTACTAACATAACCATTCATGTCTAATAACATATTCATTAAGGAGTACTAACATAACCATTCATGTGTGATACCATATTCATTAAGGAGTACTAACATAACCATTCATGTGTAATAACATAACCATTCATGTGTAATAACATATTAAGGAGTACTAACATAACCATTCATTTGTAATAACATATTCATTAAGTGGTACTAACATAACCATTCATGTGTAATAACATATTCATTAAGGAGTACTATCATAACCATTCATGTGTAATAACATATTCATTAAGGAGTACTAACATAACCATTCATGTGTAATAACATATTCATTAAGTGGTACTAACATAACTATTCATGTGTAATAACATATTCATTAAGGAGTACTAACATAACCGTTCATGTGTAATAACATATTAATTAAGGAGTACTAACATAACCATTCATGTGTAATAACATATTCATTAAGGAGTACTAACATAACCATTCATGTGTGATACCATATTCATTAAGGAGTACTAACATAACCATTCATGTGTAATAACATAACCATTCATGTGTAATAACATATTAAGGAGTACTAACATAACCATTCATTTGTAATAACATATTCATTAAGTGGTACTAACATAACCATTCATGTGTAATAACATATTCATTAAGGAGTACTATCATAACCATTCATGTGTAATAACATATTCATTAAGGAGTACTAACATAACCATTCATGTGTAATAACATATTCATTAAGTGGTACTAACATAACTATTCATGTGTAATAACATATTCATTAAGGAGTACTAACATAACTGTTCATGTGTAATAACATATTAATTAAGGAGTACTAACATAACCATTCATGTGTAATAACATATTCATTAAGGAGTACTAACATAACCATTCATGTGTAATAACATTCATTAATAAGGAGTACTAACATAACCGTTCATGTGTAATAACATATTCATTAAGGAGTACTAACATAACCATTCATGTGTAATAACATATTAATTAAGGAGTACTAACATAACCATTTATGTGTGATATCATATTCATTAAGGAGTACAAACATAACCGTTCATGTTTGATAACATATTCATTAAGGAGTACTAACATAACTGTTCATGTGTAATAACATATTCATTAAGGAGTACTAACATAACCATTCGTGTGTGATACCATATTCATTAAGGAGTACTAACATAACCATTTATGTGTGATATCATATTCATTAAGGAGTACTAACATACCATTCATGTGTAATAACATATTCATTAAGGAGTACTAACATAACCATTCATGTGTAATAACATATTCATTAAGGAGTACTAACATAACCATTCATGTGTAATAACATATTCATTAAGGAGTACTAACATAACCATTCATGTGTAATAACATATTCATTAAGGAGTACTAACATAACCGTTCATGTGTAATAACATATTCATTAAGGAGTACTAAGATAACCATTCATGTGTAATAACATATTCATTAAGGAGTACTAACATAACCATTCATGTGTAATAACATAACCATTCATGTGTAATAACATATTAAGGAGTACTAACATAACCATTCATGTGTAATAACATATTCATTAAGGAGTACTAACATAACCATTCATGTGTAATAACATATTCATTAAGGAGTACTAACATAACCATTCATGTGTAATAACATATTCATTAAGGAGTACTAACATAACCATTCATGTGTAATAACATATTCATTAAGGAGTAATAACATAACCATTCATGTGTGATAACATATTAAGGAGTACTAACATAACCATTCATGTGTAATAACATATTCATTAAGGAGTACTAACATAACCGTTCATGTGTAATAACATATTCATTAAGGAGTAATAACATAACTGTTCATGTGTAATAACATATTCATTAAGGAGTACTAACATAACCGTTCATGTGTAATAACATATTCATTAAGGAGTAATAACATAACTGTTCATGTGTAATAACGTATTCATTAAGGAGTACTAACATAACCGTTCATGTGTAATAACATATTCGTTAAGGAGTACTAACATAACCATTCATGTGTAATAACATATTCATTAAGGAGTACTAACATAACCATTCATGTGTAATAACATATTCATTAAGGAGTACTAACATAACCATTCATGTGTAATAACATATTCATTAAGGAGTACTAACATAACCATTCATGTGTAATAACATATTCATTAAGGAGTACTAACATAACCATTCATGTGTAATAACATATTCATTAAGGAGTACTAACATAACCATTCATGTGTAATAACATATTCATTAAGGAGTAATAACATAACTGTTAATGTGTAATAACATATTCATTAAGGAGTACTAACATAACCGTTCATGTGTAATAACATATTCATTAAGGAGTAATAACATAACCATTCATGTGTAATAACATATTCATTAAGGAGTAATAACATAACCATTCATGTGTGATAACATATTAAGGAGTACTAACATAACCATTCATGTGTAATAACATATTCATTAAGGAGTACTAACATAACCGTTCATGTGTAATAACATATTAATTAAGGAGTACTAACATAACCATTCATGTGTGATACCATATTCATTAAGGAGTACTAACATAACCATTCATGTGTAATAACATATTCATTAAGGAGTACTAACAAAACCATTCATGTGTAATAACATATTCATTAAGGAGTACTAACATAACCATTCATGTGTGATAACATATTCATTAAGGAGTACTAACATAACCATTCATGTGTGATACCATATTCATTAAGGAGTACTAACATAACCATTCATGTGTAATAACATATTCATTAAGGAGTACTAACAAAACCATTCATGTGTAATAACATATTCGTTAAGGAGTACTAACATAACCATTCATGTGTGATAACATATTCATTAAGGAGTACTAACATAACCATTCATGTGTAATAACATATTCATTAAGGAGTACTAACATAACCATTCATGTGTAATAACATATTCATTAAGGAGTACTAACATAACTGTTCATGTGTAATAACATATTCATTAAGGAGTAATAACATAACTGTTAATGTGTAATAACATATTCATTAAGGAGTACTAACATAACCGTTCATGTGTAATAACATATTCATTAAGGAGTAATAAGATAACCATTCATGTGTAATAACATATTCATTAAGGAGTAATAACATAACCATTCATGTGTGATAACATATTAAGGAGTACTAACATAACCATTCATGTGTAATAACATATTCATTAAGGAGTACTAACATAACCGTTCATGTGTAATAACATATTAATTAAGGAGTACTAACATAACCATTCATGTGTGATAACATATTCATTAAGGAGTACTAACATAACTGTTCATGTGTAATAACATATTCATTAAGGAGTACTAACATAACCATTCATGTGTAATAACATATTCATTAAGGAGTACTAACATAACCATTCATGTGTGATATCATATTCATTAAGGAGTACTAACATAACCATTCATGTGTGATACCATATTCATTAAGGAGTACTAACATAACCATTCATGTGTAATAACATATTCATTAAGGAGTACTAACAAAACCATTCATGTGTAATAACATATTCGTTAAGGAGTACTAACATAACCATTCATGTGTGATAACATATTCATTAAGGAGTACTAACATAACCATTCATGTGTAATAACATATTCATTAAGGAGTACTAACATAACCATTCATGTGTAATAACATAACCATTCATATGTAATAACATATTAAGGAGTACTAACATAACCATTCATGTGTGATACCATATTCATTAAGGAGTACTAACATAACCATTCATTTGTAATAACATATTCATTAAGTGGTACTAACATAACCATTCATGTGTAATAACATATTCATTAAGGAGTACTAACATAACCATTCATGTGTGATACCATATTCATTAAGGAGTACTAACATAACCATTCATTTGTAATAACATATTCATTAAGTGGTACTAACATAACCATTCATGTGTAATAACATATTCATTAAGGAGTACTATCATAACCATTCATGTGTAATAACATATTCATTAAGTGGTACTAACATAACTATTCATGTGTAATAACATATTCATTAAGGAGTACTAACATAACCGTTCATGTGTAATAACATATTAATTAAGGAGTACTAACATAACCATTCATGTGTAATAACATATTCATTAAGGAGTACTAACATAACCATTCATGTGTAATAACATTCATTAAGGAGTACTAACATAACCGTTCATGTGTAATAACATATTCATTAAGGAGTACTAACATAACCATTCATGTGTAATAACATATTAATTAAGGAGTACTAACATAACCATTTATGTGTGATATCATATTCATTAAGGAGTACAAACATAACCGTTCATGTGTGATAACATATTCATTAAGGAGTACTAACATAACTGTTCATGTGTAATAACATATTCATTAAGGAGTACTAACATAACCATTTATGTGTGATATCATATTCATTAAGGAGTACTAACATACCATTCATGTGTAATAACATATTCATTAAGGAGTACTAACATAACCATTCATGTGTAATAACATATTCATTAAGGAGTACTAACATAACCATTCATGTGTAATAACATAACCATTCATATGTAATAACATATTAAGGAGTACTAACATAACCATTCATTTGTAATAACATATTCATTAAGGAGTACTAACATAACTGTTCATGTGTAATAACATATTCATTAAGGAGTACTAACATAACCATTTATGTGTGATATCATATTCATTAGGAGTACTAACATAACCATGCATGTGTAATAACATATTCATTAAGGAGTACTAACATAACCATTCATGTGTAATAACATATTCATTAAGGAGTACTAACATAACCGTTCATGTGTAATAACATATTCATTAAGGAGTACTAACATAACCATTCATGTGTAATAACATATTCATTAAGGAGTACTAACATAACCATTCATGTGTAATAACATAACCATTCATGTGTAATAACATAACCATTCATATGTAATAACATATTAAGGAGTACTAACATAACCATTCATTTGTAATAACATATTCATTAAGTGGTACTAACATAACCATTCATGTGTAATAACATATTCATTAAGGAGTACTATCATAACCATTCATGTGTAATAACATATTCATTAAGTGGTACTAACATAACTATTCATGTGTAATAACATATTCATTAAGGAGTACTAACATAACCGTTCATGTGTAATAACATATTAATTAAGGAGTACTAACATAACCATTCATGTGTAATAACATATTCATTAAGGAGTACTAACATAACCATTCATGTGTAATAACATATTCATTAAGGAGTACTAACATAACCATTCATGTGTAATAACATTCATTAAGGAGTACTAACATAACCGTTCATGTGTAATAACATATTCATTAAGGAGTACTAACATAACCATTCATGTGTAATAACATATTAATTAAGGAGTACTAACATAACCATTTATGTGTGATATCATATTCATTAAGGAGTACAAACATAACCGTTCATGTGTGATAACATATTCATTAAGGAGTACTAACATAACTGTTCATGTGTAATAACATATTCATTAAGGAGTACTAACATAACCATTTATGTGTGATATCATATTCATTAAGGAGTACTAACATACCATTCATGTGTAATAACATATTCATTAAGGAGTACTAACATAACCATTCATGTGTAATAACATATTCATTAAGGAGTACTAACATAACCATTCATGTGTAATAACATAACCATTCATATGTAATAACATATTAAGGAGTACTAACATAACCATTCATTTGTAATAACATATTCATTAAGGAGTACTAACATAACTGTTCATGTGTAATAACATATTCATTAAGGAGTACTAACATAACCATTTATGTGTGATATCATATTCATTAGGAGTACTAACATAACCATTCATTTGTAATAACATATTCATTAAGGAGTACTAACATAACTGTTCATGTGTAATAACATATTCATTAAGGAGTACTAACATAACCATTTATGTGTGATATCATATTCATTAGGAGTACTAACATAACCATGCATGTGTAATAACATATTCATTAAGGAGTACTAACATAACCATTCATGTGTAATAACATATTCATTAAGGAGTACTAACATAACCATTCATGTGTAATAACATAACCATTCATATGTAATAACATATTAAGGAGTACTAACATAACCATTCATTTGTAATAACATATTCATTAAGTGGTACTAACATAACCATTCATGTGTAATAACATATTCATTAAGGAGTACTATCATAACCATTCATGTGTAATAACATATTCATTAAGTGGTACTAACATAACTATTCATGTGTAATAACATATTCATTAAGGAGTACTAACATAACCGTTCATGTGTAATAACATATTAATTAAGGAGTACTAACATAACCATTCATGTGTAATAACATATTCATTAAGGAGTACTAACATAACCATTCATGTGTAATAACATTCATTAAGGAGTACTAACATAACCGTTCATGTGTAATAACATATTCATTAAGGAGTACTAACATAACCATTCATGTGTAATAACATATTAATTAAGGAGTACTAACATAACCATTTATGTGTGATATCATATTCATTAAGGAGTACAAACATAACCGTTCATGTGTGATAACATATTCATTAAGGAGTACTAACATAACTGTTCATGTGTAATAACATATTCATTAAGGAGTACTAACATAACCATTCGTGTGTGATACCATATTCATTAAGGAGTACTAACATAACCATTTATGTGTGATATCATATTCATTAAGGAGTACTAACATACCATTCATGTGTAATAACATATTCATTAAGGAGTACTAACATAACCATTCATGTGTAATAACATATTCATTAAGGAGTACTAACATAACCATTCATGTGTAATAACATATTCATTAAGGAGTACTAACATAACCATTCATGTGTAATAACATATTCATTAAGGAGTACTAACATAACCGTTCATGTGTAATAACATATTCATTAAGGAGTACTAAGATAACCATTCATGTGTAATAACATATTCATTAAGGAGTACTAACATAACCATTCATGTGTAATAACATAACCATTCATGTGTAATAACATATTAAGGAGTACTAACATAACCATTCATGTGTAATAACATATTCATTAAGGAGTACTAACATAACCATTCATGTGTAATAACATATTCATTAAGGAGTACTAACATAACCATTCATGTGTAATAACATATTCATTAAGGAGTACTAACATAACCATTCATGTGTAATAACATATTCATTAAGGAGTAATAACATAACCATTCATGTGTGATAACATATTAAGGAGTACTAACATAACCATTCATGTGTAATACCATATTCATTAAGGAGTACTAACATAACCGTTCATGTGTAATAACATATTAATTAAGGAGTAATAACATAACTGTTCATGTGTAATAACATATTCATTAAGGAGTACTAACATAACCGTTCATGTGTAATAACATATTCATTAAGGAGTAATAACATAACTGTTCATGTGTAATAACATATTCATTAAGGAGTACTAACATAACCGTTCATGTGTAATAACATATTCATTAAGGAGTAATAACATAACCATTCATGTGTAATAACATATTCATTAAGGAGTAATAACATAACCATTCATGTGTGATAACATATTAAGGAGTACTAACATAACCATTCATGTGTAATAACATATTCATTAAGGAGTACTAACATAACCGTTCATGTGTAATAACATATTAATTAAGGAGTACTAACATAACCATTCATGTGTGATAACATATTCATTAAGGAGTACTAACATAACTGTTCATGTGTAATAACATATTCATTAAGGAGTACTAACATAACCATTCATGTGTAATAACATATTCATTAAGGAGTACTAACATAACCATTCATGTGTGATATCATATTCATTAAGGAGTACTAACATAACCATTCATGTGTGATACCATATTCATTAAGGAGTACTAACATAACCATTCATGTGTAATAACATATTCATTAAGGAGTACTAACATAACCATTCATGTGTAATAACATATTCGTTAAGGAGTACTAACATAACCATTCATGTGTGATAACATATTCATTAAGGAGTACTAATATAACCATTCATGTGTAATAACATATTCATTAAGGAGTACTAACATAACCATTCATGTGTAATAACATAACCATTCATATGTAATAACATATTAAGGAGTACTAACATAACCATTCATTTGTAATAACATATTCATTAAGTGGTACTAACATAACCATTCATGTGTAATAACATATTCATTAAGGAGTACTATCATAACCATTCATGTGTAATAACATATTCATTAAGGAGTACTAACATAACCATTCATGTGTAATAACATATTCATTAAGTGGTACTAACATAACTATTCATGTGTAATAACATATTCATTAAGGAGTACTAACATAACCGTTCATGTGTAATAACATATTAATTAAGGAGTACTGACATAACCATTCATGTGTAATAACATATTTATTAAGGAGTACTAACATAACCATTCATGTGTAATAACATATTCATTAAGGAGTACTAACATAACCATTCATGTGTAATAACATTCATTAAGGAGTACTAACATAACCGTTCATGTGTAATAACATATTCATTAAGGAGTACTAACATAACCATTCATGTGTAATAACATTAATTAAGGAGTACTAACATAACCATTCATGTGTGATAACATATTAAGGAGTACTAACATAACCATTCATGTGTAATAACATATTAATTAAGGAGTACTAACATAACCATTCATGTGTGATAACATATTAAGGAGTACTAACATAACCATTCATGTGTAATAACATATTCATTAAGGAGTACTAACATAACCATTCATGTCCAATAACATATTCATTAAGGAGTACTAACATAACCATTCATGTGTAATAACTTATTCATTAAGGAGTACTAACATAACCATTCATGTGTAATAACATATTAAGGAGTACTAACAACCATTCATGTGTAATAACATATTAATGAATACTAACATAACCATTCATGTGTAATAACATATTCATTAAGGAGTACTAACATAACCATTCATGTGCAATAACATATTAATTAAGGAGTACTAACATAACCATTCATGTGTAATAACATATTCATTAAGGAGTACTAACATAACCATTCATGTGTAATAACATATTCATTAAGGAGTACTAACATAACCATTCATGTGTGATAACATATTCATTAAGGAGTACTAACATAACCATTCATGTGTGATAACATATTAAGGAGTACTAACATAACCATTCATGTGTAATAACATATTCATTAAGGAGTACTAACATAACCATTCATGTGTAATAACATAACCATTCATGTGTAATAACATATTAAGGAGTACTAACATAACCATTCATTTGTAATAACATATTCATTAAGTAGTACTAACATAACCATTCATGTGTAATAACATATTCATTAAGGAGTACTAACATAACCATTCATGTGTAATAACATATTCGTTAAGGAGTACTAACATAACCATTCATGTGTGATAACATATTCATTAAGGAGTACTAATATAACCATTCATGTGTAATAACATATTCATTAAGGAGTACTAACATAACCATTCATGTGTAATAACATAACCATTCATATGTAATAACATATTAAGGAGTACTAACATAACCATTCATTTGTAATAACATATTCATTAAGTGGTACTAACATAACCATTCATGTGTAATAACATATTCATTAAGGAGTACTATCATAACCATTCATGTGTAATAACATATTCATTAAGGAGTACTAACATAACCATTCATGTGTAATAACATATTCATTAAGTGGTACTAACATAACTATTCATGTGTAATAACATATTCATTAAGGAGTACTAACATAACCGTTCATGTGTAATAACATATTAATTAAGGAGTACTGACATAACCATTCATGTGTAATAACATATTTATTAAGGAGTACTAACATAACCATTCATGTGTAATAACATATTCATTAAGGAGTACTAACATAACCATTCATGTGTAATAACATTCATTAAGGAGTACTAACATAACCGTTCATGTGTAATAACATATTCATTAAGGAGTACTAACATAACCATTCATGTGTAATAACATATTCATTAAGGAGTACTAACATAACCATTCATGTGTAATAACATAACCATTCATGTGTAATAACATATTAAGGAGTACTAACATAACCATTCATGTGTAATAACATATTCATTAAGGAGTACTAACATAACCATTCATGTGTAATAACATATTCATTAAGGAGTACTAACATAACCATTCATGTGTAATAACATATTCATTAAGGAGTACTAACATAACCATTCATGTGTAATAACATATTCATTAAGGAGTACTAACATAACCATTCATGTGTAATAACATATTCATTAAGGAGTAATAACATAACCATTCATGTGTGATAACATATTAAGGAGTACTAACATAACCATTCATGTGTAATAACATATTCATTAAGGAGTACTAAGATAACTATTCATGTGTAATAACATATTCATTAAGGAGTACTAACATAACCATTCATGTGTAATAACATATTCATTAAGGAGTACTAACATAACCATTCATGTGTAATAACATATTCATTAAGGAGTACTAACATAATCATTCATGTGTAATAAGATATTCATTAAGGAGTACTAACATAACCATTCATGTGTAATAACATATTCATTAAGGAGTAATAACATAACCATTCATGTGTGATAACATAACCATTCATGTGTAATAACATATTCATTAAGGAGTACTAACATAACCATTCATGTGTAATAACATATTAATTAAGGAGTACTAACATAACCATTCATGTGTGATAACATATTCATTAAGGAGTACTAACATAACTGTTCATGTGTAATAACATATTCATTAAGGAGTACTAACATAACCATTCATGTGTAATAACATATTCATTAAGGAGTACTAACATAACCATTCATGTGTGATATCATATTCATTAAGGAGTACTAACATAACCATTCATGTGTGATACCATATTCATTAAGGAGTACTAACATAACCATTCATGTGTAATAACATATTAAGGAGTACTAACATAACCATTCATGTGTAATAAGATATTCATTAAGGAGTACTAACATAACCATTCATGTGTAATAACTTATTCATTAAGGAGTACTAACATAAACATTCATGTGTAATAACATATTCATTAAGGAGTAATAACATAACCATTCATGTGTAATAACATATTCATTAAGGAGTAATAACATAACCATTCATGTGTAATAACTTATTCATTAAGGAGTACTAACATAACCATTCATGTGTAATAACATATTCATTAAGGAGTACTAACAACCATTCATGTGTAATAACATATTAAGGAGTACTAACATAATTATTCATGTTTAATAACATATTCATTAAGGCGTAATAACATACGTAGTAATGTTTAATAACCTATTAATTAATGTGTTATAACATAACCTTAATGTGTAATAACATATTCAGTGAGAAGTAATAACATAACATTAACATATTCATTAAGGCGTAATAACATACGTAGTAATGTGTAATAACATATTCTGTAAGAAGTAATAACATAACATTAACATATTAATTAAGGCGTAATAACATAAGTATTAATGTTTAATAACATATTCATTAACGTGTAATAACATAACCAGTCCTGTTTAATAACCCATCCATTCATGTTTAATAACCTATTCATTAAGGAGTACTAACATAACCATTCATGTGTGATATCATATTCATTAAGGAGTACTAACATAACCGTTCATGTGTAATAACATATTCATTAAGGAGTACTAACATAACCATTCATGTGTAATAACATATTCATTAAGGAGTACTAACATAACCGTTCATGTGTAATAACATATTCATTAAGGAGTACTAACATAACCATTCATGTGTAATAACATATTCATTAAGGAGTACTAACATAACCATTCATGTGTAATAACATATTCATTAAGGAGTACTAACATAACCGTTCATGTGTAATAACATATTCATTAAGGAGTACTAACATAACCGTTCATGTGTAATAACATATTCATTAAGGAGTACTAACATAACCATTCATGTGTAATAACATATTCATTAAGGAGTACTAACATAACCATTCATGTTTAATAAACTATTCATTAAGGTGTAATAACAGAACAAATCATGTTTAATAAACCATTCATTAATGTTTAATAACATATTCATCAAGGTGTAATAACGTAACCATTAATGTGTAATAACATAAATTATGGCGTCAAAACACAATCATGAATGTGCAACAACATTAATATCACTAAGGTGTAATGTTTTTAAAAATGTGTTTTATTTAGTTATTTTTTACCTTTATTTAACTATGCAAGTCAGTTAAGAACAAATTCTTATTTACAATAACAGCCTACCTGGGCCAAACCCGGACGCCGCTGGGCCAATTGTACGCCGCCCTATGGGACTCCCAATCACAGCCAGATATGATGCAGCCTGGATAACATAACAAGTCATGTTTAATAACATATTTATTAAAGACATAATAACAGAAACGTTCATGTTTAATAACATATTCATTGAGGTTTAAGAACAGAAACATTCATGTTTAATAACATATTGATTAAGGTGTAATAACGTAACCATTAATATGTATCTGAAGAGGTGGTCTATGTCTTTGAATGTGTTTATAGTTTGAGATATTACATGTGCTGGTAAAGTACTAGATATGCAATCAAAACCATAAGCCGTAAACAGTAATAATTCTGCTCTATAAAATACTTCAGGGCCACGCTCACACATCCACTGGCTGCTTTCCTTCGTTGGAGAGGACAAGAAGAAAACATCTATAATTACCCCAGTGCCATATGGTCAGCGTGTGTGGAAATATTTACTCCAATTTTCCTTTTTTTTCCTGTTAAGAGAATGTCTTTGTTACTGGATGACAGCATGTGCTGTCAGGCCTCGTCAGTGCACTCGTCAGGGCTTCCTTCTTCAGACCACCATCCAGCTCCTATCTTTTAATTGGCGTCTGTGCTGCGGTCATTACCGCAATTAGCGTCTGTGTGTGTGTCTGCCTCAGGTACCTACATGGAGGAGCACACACACACACACACACACACACACACACACACACACACACACACACACACACACACACACACACACACACACACACACACACCAGCCAGCCAGCAGGACCTCCTTGGGCCCAGCAGATGCTTTTAGCCTCATTGGAATATTCCCATTAACTTCATTATCTAACTCTTCATGTGTTAAGGGTTGTGGTGTCTGGGAGGTTTATGTATAATGGTAGAGTCTGACAATCTGTCTAGGTTGTGGTGTCTGGGCGGTTTATGTGTAATGGTAGAGTCTGACACTCTGGCTGGGTTGTGGTGTCTGGGAGGTTTATGTGTAATGGTAGAGTCTGGCACTCTGTCTGGGTTGTGGTGTCTGGGAGGTTTATGTGTAATGGTAGAGTCTGACACTCTGGCTGGGTTGTGGTGTCTGGGAGGTTTATGTGTAATGGTAGAGTCTGACACTCTGTCTAGGTTGTGGTGTCTGGGCGGTTTATGTGTAATGGTAGAGTCTGACACTCTGTCTGGGTTGTGGTGTCTGGGAGGTTTATGTGTAATGGTAGAGTCTGACACTCTGTCTGGGTTGTGGTGTCTGGGAGGTTTATGTGTAATGGTAGAGTCTGACACTCTGTTTAGGTTGTGGTGGCTGGGAGGTTTATGTGTAATGGTAGAGTCTGACACTCTGTTTAGGTTGTGGTGTCTGGGAGGTTTATGTGTAATGGTAGAGTCTGACACTCTGTTTAGGTTGTGGTGTCTGGGAGGTTTATGTGTAATGGTAGAGTCTGACACTCTGGCTGGGTTGTGGTGTCTGGGAGGTTTATGTGTAATGGTAGAGTCTGACAATCTGTCTAGGTTGTGGTGTCTGGGAGGTTTATGTGTAATGGTAGAGTCTGACACTCTGGCTGGGTTGTGGTGTCTGGGAGGTTTATGTGTAATGGTAGAGTCTGACACTCTGGCTGGGTTGTGGTGTCTGGGAGGTTTATGTGTAATGGTAGAGTCTGACACTCTGGCTGGGTTGTGGTTTCTGGGAGGTTTATGTGTAATGGTAGAGTCTGACACTCTGTCTGGGTTGTGGTGTCTGGGAGGTTTATGTGTAATGGTAGAGTCTGACAATCTGTCTAGGTTGTGGTGTCTGGGAGGTTTATGTGTAATGGTAGAGTCTGACACTCTGGCTGGGTTGTGGTGTCTGGGAGGTTTATGTGTAATGGTAGAGTCTGACACTCTGTCTGGGTTGTGGTGTCTGGGAGGTTTATGTGTAATGGTAGAGTCTGACACTCTGTCTGGGTTGTGGTGTCTGGGAGGTTTATGTGTAATGGTAGAGTCTGACACTCTGGCTGGGTTGTGGTGTTTGGGAGGTTTATGTGTAATGGTAGAGTCTGACACTCTGGCTGGGTTGTGGTGTCTGGGAGGTTTATGTGTAATGGTAGAGTCTGAAACTCTGTTTAGGTTGTGGTGTCTGGGAGGTTTATGTGTAATGGTAGAGTCTGACACTCTGTTTAGGTTGTGGTGTCTGGGAGGTTTATGTGTAATGGTAGAGTCTGACAATCTGTCTAGGTTGTGGTGTCTGGGAGGTCTATGTGTAATGGTAGAGTCTGACACTCTGTCTTGGTTGTGGTGTCTGGGAGGTTTATGTATAATGGTAGAGTCTGACACTTTGGCTGGGTTGTGGTGTCTGGGAGGTTTATGTGTAATGGTAGAGTCTGGCACTCTGTCTGGGTTGTGGTGTCTGGGAGGTTTATGTGTAATGGTAGAGTCTGACACTCTGTCTGGGTTGTGGTGTCTGGGAGGTTTATGTGTAATGGTAGAGTCTGAAACTCTGTTTAGGTTGTGGTGTCTGGGAGGTTTATGTGTAATGGTAGAGTCTGACACTCTGTTTAGGTTGTGGTGTCTGGGAGGTTTATGTGTAATGTTAGAGTCTGACACTCTGTTTAGGTTGTGGTGTCTGGGAGGTTTATGTGTAATGGTAGAGTCTGACACTCTGGCTGGGTTGTGGTGTCTGGGAGGTTTATGTGTAATGGTAGAGTCTGACAATCTGTCTAGGTTGTGGTGTCTGGGAGGTTTATGTGTAATGGTAGAGTCTGACACTCTGGCTGGGTTGTGGTGTCTGGGAGGTTTATGTGTAATGGTAGAGTCTGACACTCTGGCTGGGTTGTGGTGTCTGGGAGGTTTATGTGTAATGGTAGAGTCTGACACTCTGGCTGGGTTGTGGTGTTTGGGAGGTTTATGTGTAATGGTAGAGTCTGACACTCTGTCTGGGTTGTGGTGTCTGGGAGGTTTATGTGTAATGGTAGAGTCTGAAACTCTGTTTAGGTTGTGGTGTCTGGGAGGTTTATGTGTAATGGTAGAGTCTGACAATCTGTCTAGGTTGTGGTGTCTGGGCGGTTTATGTGTAATGGTAGAGTCTGACACTCTGTCTGGGTTGTGGTGTCTGGGAGGTTTATGTGTAATGGTAGAGTCTGACACTCTGTCTGGGTTGTGGTGTCTGGGAGGTTTATGTGTAATGGTAGAGTCTGACACTCTGTTTAGGTTGTGGTGGCTGGGAGGTTTATGTGTAATGGTAGAGTCTGACACTCTGTTTAGGTTGTGGTGTCTGGGAGGTTTATGTGTAATGGTAGAGTCTGACACTCTGTTTAGGTTGTGGTGTCTGGGAGGTTTATGTGTAATGGTAGAGTCTGACACTCTGGCTGGGTTGTGGTGTCTGGGAGGTTTATGTGTAATGGTAGAGTCTGACAATCTGTCTAGGTTGTGGTGTCTGGGAGGTTTATGTGTAATGGTAGAGTCTGACACTCTGGCTGGGTTGTGGTGTCTGGGAGGTTTATGTGTAATGGTAGAGTCTGACACTCTGTCTGGGTTGTGGTGTCTGGGAGGTTTATGTGTAATGGTAGAGTCTGACACTCTGTCTAGGTTGTGGTGTCTGGGAGGTGTATGTGTAATGGTAGAGTCTGACACTCTGGCTGGGTTGTGGTGTCTGGGAGGTTTATGTGTAATGGTAGAGTCTGACACTCTGTCTGGGTTGTGGTGTCTGGGAGGTTTATGTGTAATGGTAGAGTCTGACACTCTGTCTGGGTTGTGGTGTCTGGGAGGTTTATGTGTAATGGTAGAGTCTGACACTCTGTCTGGGTTGTGGTGTCTGGGAGGTTTATGTGTAATGGTAGAGTCTGACACTCTGTCTGGGTTGTGGTGTCTGGGAGGTTTATGTGTAATGATAGAGTCTGACACTCTGGCTGGGTTGTGGTGTTTGGGAGGTTTATGTGTAATGGTAGAGTCTGACACTCTGTCTGGGTTGTGGTGTCTGGGAGGTTTATGTGTAATGGTAGAGTCTGACACTCTGGCTGGGTTGTGGTGTCTGGGAGGTTTATGTGTAATGGTAGAGTCTGACACTCTGGCTGGGTTGTGGTGTTTGGGAGGTTTATGTGTAATGGTAGAGTCTGACACTCTGTCTGGGTTGTGGTGTCTGGGAGGTTTATGTGTAATGGTAGAGTCTGACACTCTGGCTGGGTTGTGGTGTCTGGGAGGTTTATGTGTAATGGTAGAGTCTGACACTCTGGCTGGGTTGTGGTGTCTGGGAGGTTTATGTGTAATCGTAGAGTCTGAAACTCTGTTTAGGTTGTGGTGTCTGGGAGGTTTATGTGTAATGGTAGAGTCTGACACTCTGTTTAGGTTGTGGTGTCTGGGAGGTTTATGTGTAATGGTAGAGTCTGACACTCTGTCTGGGTTGTGGTGTCTGGGAGGTTTATGTGTAATGGTAGAGTCTGACACTCTGTCTGGGTTGTGGTGTCTGGTAGGTTTATGTGTAATGGTAGAGTCTGACACTCTGTCTGGGTTGTGGTGTCTGGGAGGTTTATGTGTAATGGTAGAGTCTGACACTCTGTCTGGGTTGTGGTGTCTGGGAGGTTTATGTGTAATGGTAGAGTCTGACACTCTGGCTGGGTTGTGGTGTTTGGGAGGTTTATGTGTAATGGTAGAGTCTGACACTCTGTCTGGGTTGTGGTGTCTGGGAGGTTTATGTGTAATGGTAGAGTCTGACACTCTGGCTGGGTTGTGGTGTCTGGGAGGTTTATGTGTAATGGTAGAGTCTGACACTCTGGCTGGGTTGTGGTGTCTGGGAGGTTTATGTGTAATGGTAGAGTCTGACACTCTGGCTGGGTTGTGGTGTCTGGATGGTTTATGTGTAATGGTAGAGTCTGAAACTCTGTTTAGGTTGTGGTGTCTGGGAGGTTTATGTGTAATGGTAGAGTCTGACACTCTGTTTAGGTTGTGGTGTCTGGGAGGTTTATGTGTAATGGTAGAGTCTGACAATCTGTCTAGGTTGTGGTGTCTGGGCGGTTTATGTGTAATGGTAGAGTCTGACACTCTGTCTAGTTTGTGGTGTCTGGGAGGTTTATGTGTAATGGTAGAGTCTGACACTCTGTCTGGGTTGTGGTGTCTGGGAGGTTTATGTATAATGGTAGAGTCTGACACTTTGGCTGGGTTGTGGTGTCTGGGAGGTTTATGTGTAATGGTAGAGTCTGGCACTCTGTCTGGGTTGTGGTGTCTGGGAGGTTTATGTGTAATGGTAGAGTCTGACACTCTGTCTGGGTTGTGGTGTCTGGGAGGTTTATGTGTAATGGTAGAGTCTGACACTCTGTCTGGGTTGTGGTGTCTGGGAGGTTTATGTGTAATGGTAGAGTCTGACACTCTGTTTAGGTTGTGGTGTCTGGGAGGTTTATGTGTAATGGTAGAGTCTGACACTCTGTTTAGGTTGTGGTGTCTGGGAGGTTTATGTGTAATGGTAGAGTCTGACACTCTGGCTGGGTTGTGGTGTTTGGGAGGTTTATGTGTAATGGTAGAGTCTGACACTCTGTCTGGGTTGTGGTGTCTGGGAGGTTTATGTGTAATGGTAGAGTCTGACACTCTGGCTGGGTTGTGGTGTCTGGGAGGTTTATGTGTAATGGTAGAGTCTGACACTCTGGCTGGGTTGTGGTGTCTGGGAGGTTTATGTGTAATGGTAGAGTCTGACACTCTGTCTGGGTTGTGGTGTCTGGGAGGTTTATGTGTAATGGTATAGTCTGAAACTCTGTTTAGGTTGTGGTGTCTGGGAGGTTTATGTGTAATGGTAGAGTCTGACACTCTGTTTAGGTTGTGGTGTCTGGGTTGTTTATGTGTAATGGTAGAGTCTGACAATCTGTCTAGGTTGTGGTGTCTGGGCGGTTTATGTGTAATGGTAGAGTCTGACACTCTGTCTAGTTTGTGGTGTCTGGGAGGTTTATGTGTAATGGTAGAGTCTGACACTCTGGCTGGGTTGTGGTGTCTGGGAGGTTTATGTGTAATGGTAGAGTCTGACACTCTGGCTGGGTTGTGGTGTCTGGGAGGTTTATGTGTAATGGTAGAGTCTGACACTCTGTCTGGGTTGTGGTGTCTGGGAGGTTTATGTGTAATGGTAGAGTCTGACACTCTGTCTGGGTTGTGGTGTCTGGGAGGTTTATGTGTAATGGTAGAGTCTGACACTCTGTCTGGGTTGTGGTGTCTGGGAGGTTTATGTGTAATGGTAGAGTCTGAAACTCTGTTTAGGTTGTGGTGTCTGGGAGGTTTATGTGTAATGGTAGAGTCTGACACTCTGTTTAGGTTGTGGTGTCTGGGAGGTTTATGTGTAATGGTAGAGTCTGACAGTCTGTCTGGGTTGTGGTGACTGGGAGGTTTATGTGTAATGGTAGAGTCTGACACTCTGGCTGGGTTGTGGTGTCTGGGAGGTTTATGTGTAATGGTAGAGTCTGACACTCTGGCTGGGTTGTGGTGTCTGGGAGGTTTATGTGTAATGGTAGAGTCTGACACTCTGGCTGGGTTGTGGTGTTTGGGAGGTTTATGTGTAATGGTAGAGTCTGACACTCTGTCTGGGTTGTGGTGTCTGGGAGGTTTTTGTGTAATGGTAGAGTATGACACTCTGGCTGGGTTGTGGTGTCTGGGAGGTTTATGTGTAATGGTAGAGTCTGACACTCTGGCTGGGTTGTGGTGTCTGGGAGGTTTATGTGTAATGGTAGAGTCTGAAACTCTGTTTAGGTTGTGGTGTCTGGGAGGTTTATGTGTAATGGTAGAGTCTGACACTCTGTTTAGGTTGTGGTGTCTGGGAGGTTTATGTGTAATGGTAGAGTCTGACAATCTGTCTAGGTTGTGGTGTCTGGGCGGTTTATGTGTAATGGTAGAGTCTGACACTCTGGCTGGGTTGTGGTTTCTGGGAGGTTTATGTGTAATGGTAGAGTCTGACACTCTGTCTGGGTTGTGGTGTCTGGGAGGTTTATGTGTAATGGTAGAGTCTGACACTGTCTAGGTTGTGGTGTCTGGGAGGTGTATGTGTAATGGTAGAGTCTGACACTCTGGCTGGGTTGTGGTGTCTGGGAGGTTTATGTGTAATGGTAGAGTCTGACACTCTGTCTGGGTTGTGGTGTCTGGGAGGTTTATGTGTAATGGTAGAGTCTGACACTCTGTCTGGGTTGTGGTGTCTGGGAGGTTTATGTGTAATGGTAGAGTCTGACACTCTGTCTGGGTTGTGGTGTCTGGGAGGTTTATGTGTAATGATAGAGTCTGACACTCTGGCTGGGTTGTGGTGTTTGGGAGGTTTATGTGTAATGGTAGAGTCTGACACTCTGTCTGGGTTGTGGTGTCTGGGAGGTTTATGTGTAATGGTAGAGTCTGACACTCTGGCTGGGTTGTGGTGTCTGGGAGGTTTATGTGTAATGGTAGAGTCTGACACTCTGGCTGGGTTGTGGTGTTTGGGAGGTTTATGTGTAATGGTAGAGTCTGACACTCTGTCTGGGTTGTGGTGTCTGGGAGGTTTATGTGTAATGGTAGAGTCTGACACTCTGGCTGGGTTGTGGTGTCTGGGAGGTTTATGTGTAATGGTAGAGTCTGACACTCTGGCTGGGTTGTGGTGTCTGGGAGGTTTATGTGTAATCGTAGAGTCTGAAACTCTGTTTAGGTTGTGGTGTCTGGGAGGTTTATGTGTAATGGTAGAGTCTGACACTCTGTTTAGGTTGTGGTGTCTGGGAGGTTTATGTGTAATGGTAGAGTCTGACAATCTGTCTAGGTTGTGGTGTCTGGGCGGTTTATGTGTAATGGTAGAGTCTGACACTCTGGCTGGGTTGTGGTTTCTGGGAGGTTTATGTGTAATGGTAGAGTCTGACACTCTGTCTGGGTTGTGGTGTCTGGGAGGTTTATGTGTAATGGTAGAGTCTGACACTCTGTCTGGGTTGTGGTGTCTGGTAGGTTTATGTGTAATGGTAGAGTCTGACACTCTGTCTGGGTTGTGGTGTCTGGGAGGTTTATGTGTAATGGTAGAGTCTGACACTCTGTCTGGGTTGTGGTGTCTGGGAGGTTTATGTGTAATGGTAGAGTCTGACACTCTGGCTGGGTTGTGGTGTTTGGGAGGTTTATGTGTAATGGTAGAGTCTGACACTCTGTCTGGGTTGTGGTGTCTGGGAGGTTTATGTGTAATGGTAGAGTCTGACACTCTGGCTGGGTTGTGGTGTCTGGGAGGTTTATGTGTAATGGTAGAGTCTGACACTCTGGCTGGGTTGTGGTGTCTGGGAGGTTTATGTGTAATGGTAGAGTCTGACACTCTGGCTGGGTTGTGGTGTCTGGATGGTTTATGTGTAATGGTAGAGTCTGAAACTCTGTTTAGGTTGTGGTGTCTGGGAGGTTTATGTGTAATGGTAGAGTCTGACACTCTGTTTAGGTTGTGGTGTCTGGGAGGTTTATGTGTAATGGTAGAGTCTGACAATCTGTCTAGGTTGTGGTGTCTGGGCGGTTTATGTGTAATGGTAGAGTCTGACACTCTGTCTAGTTTGTGGTGTCTGGGAGGTTTATGTGTAATGGTAGAGTCTGACACTCTGTCTGGGTTGTGGTGTCTGGGAGGTTTATGTATAATGGTAGAGTCTGACACTTTGGCTGGGTTGTGGTGTCTGGGAGGTTTATGTGTAATGGTAGAGTCTGGCACTCTGTCTGGGTTGTGGTGTCTGGGAGGTTTATGTGTAATGGTAGAGTCTGACACTCTGTCTGGGTTGTGGTGTCTGGGAGGTTTATGTGTAATGGTAGAGTCTGACACTCTGTCTGGGTTGTGGTGTCTGGGAGGTTTATGTGTAATGGTAGAGTCTGACACTCTGTTTAGGTTGTGGTGTCTGGGAGGTTTATGTGTAATGGTAGAGTCTGACACTCTGTTTAGGTTGTGGTGTCTGGGAGGTTTATGTGTAATGGTAGAGTCTGACACTCTGGCTGGGTTGTGGTGTTTGGGAGGTTTATGTGTAATGGTAGAGTCTGACACTCTGTCTGGGTTGTGGTGTCTGGGAGGTTTATGTGTAATGGTAGAGTCTGACACTCTGGCTGGGTTGTGGTGTCTGGGAGGTTTATGTGTAATGGTAGAGTCTGACACTCTGGCTGGGTTGTGGTGTCTGGGAGGTTTATGTGTAATGGTAGAGTCTGACACTCTGGCTGGGTTGTGGTGTCTGGGAGGTTTATGTGTAATGGTAGAGTCTGACACTCTGTCTGGGTTGTGGTGTCTGGGAGGTTTATGTGTAATGGTAGAGTCTGACACTCTGTCTGGGTTGTGGTGTCTGGGAGGTTTATGTGTAATGGTAGAGTCTGACACTCTGTCTGGGTTGTGGTGTCTGGGAGGTTTATGTGTAATGGTAGAGTCTGAAACTCTGTTTAGGTTGTGGTGTCTGGGAGGTTTATGTGTAATGGTAGAGTCTGACACTCTGTTTAGGTTGTGGTGTCTGGGAGGTTTATGTGTAATGGGTAGAGTCTGACAGTCTGTCTGGGTTGTGGTGACTGGGAGGTTTATGTGTAATGGTAGAGTCTGACACTCTGGCTGGGTTGTGGTGTCTGGGAGGTTTATGTGTAATGGTAGAGTCTGACACTCTGGCTGGGTTGTGGTGTCTGGGAGGTTTATGTGTAATGGTAGAGTCTGACACTCTGGCTGGGTTGTGGTGTTTGGGAGGTTTATGTGTAATGGTAGAGTCTGACACTCTGTCTGGGTTGTGGTGTCTGGGAGGTTTTTGTGTAATGGTAGAGTATGACACTCTGGCTGGGTTGTGGTGTCTGGGAGGTTTATGTGTAATGGTAGAGTCTGACACTCTGGCTGGGTTGTGGTGTCTGGGAGGTTTATGTGTAATGGTAGAGTCTGAAACTCTGTTTAGGTTGTGGTGTCTGGGAGGTTTATGTGTAATGGTAGAGTCTGACACTCTGTTTAGGTTGTGGTGTCTGGGAGGTTTATGTGTAATGGTAGAGTCTGACAATCTGTCTAGGTTGTGGTGTCTGGGCGGTTTATGTGTAATGGTAGAGTCTGACACTCTGGCTGGGTTGTGGTTTCTGGGAGGTTTATGTGTAATGGTAGAGTCTGACACTCTGTCTGGGTTGTGGTGTCTGGGAGGTTTATGTGTAATGGTAGAGTCTGACACTCTGTCTAGGTTGTGGTGTCTGGGAGGTGTATGTGTAATGGTAGAGTCTGACACTCTGGCTGGGTTGTGGTGTCTGGGAGGTTTATGTGTAATGGTAGAGTCTGACACTCTGTCTGGGTTGTGGTGTCTGGGAGGTTTATGTGTAATGGTAGAGTCTGACACTCTGTCTGGGTTGTGGTGTCTGGGAGGTTTATGTGTAATGGTAGAGTCTGACACTCTGTCTGGGTTGTGGTGTCTGGGAGGTTTATGTGTAATGATAGAGTCTGACACTCTGGCTGGGTTGTGGTGTTTGGGAGGTTTATGTGTAATGGTAGAGTCTGACACTCTGTCTGGGTTGTGGTGTCTGGGAGGTTTATGTGTAATGGTAGAGTCTGACACTCTGGCTGGGTTGTGGTGTCTGGGAGGTTTATGTGTAATGGTAGAGTCTGACACTCTGGCTGGGTTGTGGTGTTTGGGAGGTTTATGTGTAATGGTAGAGTCTGACACTCTGTCTGGGTTGTGGTGTCTGGGAGGTTTATGTGTAATGGTAGAGTCTGACACTCTGGCTGGGTTGTGGTGTCTGGGAGGTTTATGTGTAATGGTAGAGTCTGACACTCTGGCTGGGTTGTGGTGTCTGGGAGGTTTATGTGTAATCGTAGAGTCTGAAACTCTGTTTAGGTTGTGGTGTCTGGGAGGTTTATGTGTAATGGTAGAGTCTGACACTCTGTTTAGGTTGTGGTGTCTGGGAGGTTTATGTGTAATGGTAGAGTCTGACAATCTGTCTAGGTTGTGGTGTCTGGGCGGTTTATGTGTAATGGTAGAGTCTGACACTCTGGCTGGGTTGTGGTTTCTGGGAGGTTTATGTGTAATGGTAGAGTCTGACACTCTGTCTGGGTTGTGGTGTCTGGGAGGTTTATGTGTAATGGTAGAGTCTGACACTCTGTCTGGGTTGTGGTGTCTGGGAGGTTTATGTGTAATGGTAGAGTCTGACACTCTGTCTGGGTTGTGGTGTCTGGGAGGTTTATGTGTAATGGTAGAGTCTGACACTCTGTCTGGGTTGTGGTGTCTGGGAGGTTTATGTGTAATGGTAGAGTCTGACACTCTGGCTGGGTTGTGGTGTTTGGGAGGTTTATGTGTAATGGTAGAGTCTGACACTCTGTCTGGGTTGTGGTGTCTGGGAGGTTTATGTGTAATGGTAGAGTCTGACACTCTGGCTGGGTTGTGGTGTCTGGGAGGTTTATGTGTAATGGTAGAGTCTGACACTCTGGCTGGGTTGTGGTGTCTGGGAGGTTTATGTGTAATGGTAGAGTCTGACACTCTGGCTGGGTTGTGGTGTCTGGATGGTTTATGTGTAATGGTAGAGTCTGAAACTCTGTTTAGGTTGTGGTGTCTGGGAGGTTTATGTGTAATGGTAGAGTCTGACACTCTGTTTAGGTTGTGGTGTCTGGGAGGTTTATGTGTAATGGTAGAGTCTGACACTCTGTTTAGGTTGTGGTGTCTGGGAGGTTTATGTGTAATGGTAGAGTCTGACAATCTGTCTAGGTTGTGGTGTCTGGGCGGTTTATGTGTAATGGTAGAGTCTGACACTCTGGCTGGGTTGTGGTGTCTGGGAGGTTTATGTGTAATGGTAGAGTCTGACACTCTGTCTGGGTTGTGGTGTCTGGGAGGTTTATGTGTAATGGTAGAGTCTGACAATCTGTCTAGGTTGTGGTGTCTGGGAGGTTTATGTGTAATGGTAGAGTCTGACACTCTGGCTGGGTTGTGGTGTCTGGGAGGTTTATGTGTAATGGTAGAGTCTGACACTCTGTCTGGGTTGTGGTGTCTGGGAGGTTTATGTGTCATGGTAGAGTCTGACACTCTGTCTGGGTTGTGGTGTTTGGGAGGTTTATGTGTAATGGTAGAGTCTGACACTCTGTCTGGGTTGTGGTGTCTGGGAGGTTTATGTGTAATGGTAGAGTCTGACACTCTGGCTGGGTTGTGGTGTCTGGGAGGTTTATGTGTAATGGTAGAGTCTGACACTCTGGCTGGGTTGTGGTGTCTGGGAGGTTTATGTGTAATGGTAGAGTCTGACACTCTGGCTGGGTTGTGGTGTCTGGGAGGTTTATGTGTAATGGTAGAGTCTGAAACTCTGTTTAGGTTGTGGTGTCTGGGAGGTTTATGTGTAATGGTAGAGTCTGACACTCTGTTTAGGTTGTGGTGTCTGGGTTGTTTATGTGTAATGGTAGAGTCTGACAATCTGTCTAGGTTGTGGTGTCTGGGCGGTTTATGTGTAATGGTAGAGTCTGACACTCTGTCTAGTTTGTGGTGTCTGGGAGGTTTATGTGTAATGGTAGAGTCTGACACTCTGGCTGGGTTGTGGTGTCTGGGAGGTTTATGTGTAATGGTAGAGTCTGACACTCTGGCTGGGTTGTGGTGTCTGGGAGGTTTATGTGTAATGGTAGAGTCTGACACTCTGGCTGGGTTGTGGTGTCTGGGAGGTTTATGTGTAATGGTAGAGTCTGAAACTCTGTTTAGGTTGTGGTGTCTGGGAGGTTTATGTGTAATGGTAGAGTCTGACACTCTGTTTAGGTTGTGGTGTCTGGGAGGTTTATGTGTAATGGTAGAGTCTGACACTCTGGCTGGGTTGTGGTGTTTGGGAGGTTTATGTGTAATGGTAGAGTCTGACACTCTGTCTGGGTTGTGGTGTCTGGGAGGTTTATGTGTAATGGTAGAGTCTGACACTCTGGCTGGGTTGTGGTGTCTGGGAGGTTTATGTGTAATGGTAGAGTCTGACACTCTGGCTGGGTTGTGGTGTCTGGGAGGTTTATGTGTAATGGTAGAGTCTGACACTCTGGCTGGGTTGTGGTGTCTGGGAGGTTTATGTGTAATGGTAGAGTCTGACATTCTGGCTGGGTTGTGGTGTCTGGGAGGTTTATGTGTAATGGTAGAGTCTGACACTCTGGCTGGGTTGTGGTGTCTGGATGGTTTATGTGTAATGGTAGAGTCTGAAACTCTGTTTAGGTTGTGGTGTCTGGGAGGTTTATGTGTAATGGTAGAGTCTGACACTCTGTTTAGGTTGTGGTGTCTGGGAGGTTTATGTGTAATGGTAGAGTCTGACAATCTGTCTAGGTTGTGGTGTCTGGGCGGTTTATGTGTAATGGTAGAGTCTGACACTCTGTCTAGTTTGTGGTGTCTGGGAGGTTTATGTGTAATGGTAGAGTCTGACACTCTGTCTGGGTTGTGGTGTCTGGGAGGTTTATGTATAATGGTAGAGTCTGACACTTTGGCTGGGTTGTGGTGTCTGGGAGGTTTATGTGTAATGGTAGAGTCTGGCACTCTGTCTGGGTTGTGGTGTCTGGGAGGTTTATGTGTAATGGTAGAGTCTGACACTCTGTCTGGGTTGTGGTGTCTGGGAGGTTTATGTGTCATGGTAGAGTCTGACACTCTGTCTGGGTTGTGGTGTTTGGGAGGTTTATGTGTAATGGTAGAGTCTGACACTCTGTCTGGGTTGTGGTGTCTGGGAGGTTTATGTGTAATGGTAGAGTCTGACACTCTGGCTGGGTTGTGGTGTCTGGGAGGTTTATGTGTAATGGTAGAGTCTGACACTCTGGCTGGGTTGTGGTGTCTGGGAGGTTTATGTGTAATGGTAGAGTCTGACACTCTGGCTGGGTTGTGGTGTCTGGGAGGTTTATGTGTAATGGTAGAGTCTGAAACTCTGTTTAGGTTGTGGTGTCTGGGAGGTTTATGTGTAATGGTAGAGTCTGACACTCTGTTTAGGTTGTGGTGTCTGGGTTGTTTATGTGTAATGGTAGAGTCTGACAATCTGTCTAGGTTGTGGTGTCTGGGCGGTTTATGTGTAATGGTAGAGTCTGACACTCTGTCTAGTTTGTGGTGTCTGGGAGGTTTATGTGTAATGGTAGAGTCTGACACTCTGGCTGGGTTGTGGTGTCTGGGAGGTTTATGTGTAATGGTAGAGTCTGACACTCTGGCTGGGTTGTGGTGTCTGGGAGGTTTATGTGTAATGGTAGAGTCTGACACTCTGGCTGGGTTGTGGTGTCTGGGAGGTTTATGTGTAATGGTAGAGTCTGAAACTCTGTTTAGGTTGTGGTGTCTGGGAGGTTTATGTGTAATGGTAGAGTCTGACACTCTGTTTAGGTTGTGGTGTCTGGGAGGTTTATGTGTAATGGTAGAGTGTGACACTCTGGCTGGGTTGTGGTGTTTGGGAGGTTTATGTGTAATGGTAGAGTCTGACACTCTGTCTGGGTTGTGGTGTCTGGGAGGTTTATGTGTAATGGTAGAGTCTGACACTCTGGCTGGGTTGTGGTGTCTGGGAGGTTTATGTGTAATGGTAGAGTCTGACACTCTGGCTGGGTTGTGGTGTCTGGGAGGTTTATGTGTAATGGTAGAGTCTGACACTCTGGCTGGGTTGTGGTGTCTGGGAGGTTTATGTGTAATGGTAGAGTCTGACACTCTGGCTGGGTTGTGGTGTCTGGGAGGTTTATGTGTAATGGTAGAGTCTGACACTCTGGCTGGGTTGTGGTGTCTGGATGGTTTATGTGTAATGGTAGAGTCTGAAACTCTGTTTAGGTTGTGGTGTCTGGGAGGTTTATGTGTAATGGTAGAGTCTGACACTCTGTTTAGGTTGTGGTGTCTGGGAGGTTTATGTGTAATGGTAGAGTCTGACAATCTGTCTAGGTTGTGGTGTCTGGGCGGTTTATGTGTAATGGTAGAGTCTGACACTCTGTCTAGTTTGTGGTGTCTGGGAGGTTTATGTGTAATGGTAGAGTCTGACACTCTGTCTGGGTTGTGGTGTCTGGGAGGTTTATGTATAATGGTAGAGTCTGACACTTTGGCTGGGTTGTGGTGTCTGGGAGGTTTATGTGTAATGGTAGAGTCTGGCACTCTGTCTGGGTTGTGGTGTCTGGGAGGTTTATGTGTAATGGTAGAGTCTGACACTCTGGCTGGGTTGTGGTGTCTGGGAGGTTTATGTGTAATGGTAGAGTCTGACACTCTGGCTGGGTTGTGGTGTCTGGGAGGTTTATGTGTAATGGTAGAGTCTGACACTCTGGCTGGGTTGTGGTGTCTGGGAGGTTTATGTGTAATGGTAGAGTCTGACACTCTGGCTGGGTTGTGGTGTCTGGGAGGTTTATGTGTAATGGTAGAGTCTGACACTCTGGCTGGGTTGTGGTGTCTGGGAGGTTTATGTGTAATGGTAGAGTCTGACACTCTGGCTGGGTTGTGGTGTCTGGATGGTTTATGTGTAATGGTAGAGTCTGAAACTCTGTTTAGGTTGTGGTGTCTGGGAGGTTTATGTGTAATGGTAGAGTCTGACACTCTGTTTAGGTTGTGGTGTCTGGGAGGTTTATGTGTAATGGTAGAGTCTGACAATCTGTCTAGGTTGTGGTGTCTGGGCGGTTTATGTGTAATGGCAGAGTCTGACACTCTGTCTAGTTTGTGGTGTCTGGGAGGTTTATGTGTAATGGTAGAGTCTGACACTCTGTCTGGGTTGTGGTGTCTGGGAGGTTTATGTATAATGGTAGAGTCTGACACTTTGGCTGGGTTGTGGTGTCTGGGAGGTTTATGTGTAATGGTAGAGTCTGGCACTCTGTCTGGGTTGTGGTGTCTGGGAGGTTTATGTGTAATGGTAGAGTCTGACACTCTGTCTGGGTTGTGGTGTCTGGGAGGTTTATGTGTAATGGTAGAGTCTGACACTCTGTCTGGGTTGTGGTGTCTGGGAGGTTTATGTGTAATGGTAGAGTCTGAAACTCTGTTTAGGTTGTGGTGTCTGGGAGGTTTATGTGTAATGGTAGAGTCTGACACTATGTTTAGGTTGTGGTGTCTGGGAGGTTTATGTGTAATGGTAGAGTCTGACACTCTGTTTAGGTTGTGGTGTCTGGGAGGTTTATGTGTAATGGTAGAGTCTGACACTCTGGCTGGGTTGTGGTGTTTGGGAGGTTTATGTGTAATGGTAGAGTCTGACACTCTGTCTGGGTTGTGGTGTCTGGGAGGTTTATGTGTAATGGTAGAGTCTGACACTCTGGCTGGGTTGTGGTGTCTGGGAGGTTTATGTGTAATGGTAGAGTCTGACACTCTGGCTGGGTTGTGGTGTCTGGGAGGTTTATGTGTAATGGTAGAGTCTGACACTCTGGCTGGGTTGTGGTGTCTGGGAGGTTTATGTGTAATGGTAGAGTCTGACACTCTGGCTGGGTTGTGGTGTCTGGGAGGTTTATGTGTAATGGTAGAGTCTGACACTCTGGCTGGGTTGTGGTGTCTGGGAGGTTTATGTGTAATGGTAGAGTCTGAAACTCTGTTTAGGTTGTGGTGTCTGGGAGGTTTATGTGTAATGGTAGAGTCTGAAACTCTGTTTAGGTTGTGGTGTCTGGGAGGTTTATGTGTAATGGTAGAGTCTGACACTCTGTTTAGGTTGTGGTGTCTGGGAGGTTTATGTGTAATGGTAGAGTCTGACAATCTGTCTAGGTTGTGGTGTCTGGGAGGTTTATGTGTAATGGTAGAGTCTGACACTCTGGCTGGGTTGTGGTGTCTGGGAGGTTTATGTGTAATGGTAGAGTCTGACACTCTGTCTGGGTTGTGGTGTCTGGGAGGTTTATGTGTAATGGTAGAGTCTGACACTCTGTCTGGGTTGTGGTGTCTGGGAGGTTTATGTGTAATGGTAGAGTCTGACACTCTGGCTGGGTTGTGGTGTCTGGGAGGTTTATGTGTAATGGTAGAGTCTGACACTCTGTCTGGGTTGTGGTGTCTGGGAGGTTTATGTGTCATGGTAGAGTCTGACACTCTGTCTGGGTTGTGGTGTCTGGGAGGTTTATGTGTAATGGTAGAGTCTGACACTCTGGCTGGGTTGTGGTGTTTGGGAGGTTTATGTGTAATGGTAGAGTCTGACACTCTGGCTGGGTTGTGGTGTCTGGGAGGTTTATGTGTAATGGTAGAGTCTGACACTCTGGCTGGGTTGTGGTGTCTGGGAGGTTTATGTGTAATGGTAATGGTAGAGTCTGACACTCTGGCTGGGTTGTGGTGTCTGGGAGGTTTATGTGTAATGGTAGAGTCTGACACTCTGTCTGGGTTGTGGTGTCTGGGAGGTTTATGTGTAATGGTAGAGTCTGAAACTCTGTTTAGGTTGTGGTGTCTGGGAGGTTTATGTGTAATGGTAGAGTCTGACACTCTGTTTAGGTTGTGGTGTCTGGGTTGTTTATGTGTAATGGTAGAGTCTGACAATCTGTCTAGGTTGTGGTGTCTGGGAGGTTTATGTGTAATGGTAGAGTCTGACACTCTGTCTAGTTTGTGGTGTCTGGGAGGTTTATGTGTAATGGTAGAGTCTGACACTCTGGCTGGGTTGTGGTGTCTGGGAGGTTTATGTGTAATGGTAGAGTCTGACACTCTGGCTGGGTTGTGGTGTCTGGGAGGTTTATGTGTAATGGTAGAGTCTGACACTCTGGCTGGGTTGTGGTGTCTGGGAGGTTTATGTGTAATGGTAGAGTCTGAAACTCTGTTTAGGTTGTGGTGTCTGGGAGGTTTATGTGTAATGGTAGAGTCTGACACTCTGTTTAGGTTGTGGTGTCTGGGAGGTTTATGTGTAATGGTAGAGTCTGACACTCTGTTTAGGTTGTGGTGTCTGGGAGGTTTATGTGTAATGGTAGAGTCTGACACTCTGGCTGGGTTGTGGTGTTTGGGAGGTTTATGTGTAATGGTAGAGTCTGACACTCTGTCTGGGTTGTGGTGTCTGGGAGGTTTATGTGTAATGGTAGAGTCTGACACTCTGGCTGGGTTGTGGTGTCTGGGAGGTTTATGTGTAATGGTAGAGTCTGACACTCTGGCTGGGTTGTGGTGTCTGGGAGGTTTATGTGTAATGGTAGAGTCTGACACTCTGGCTGGGTTGTGGTGTCTGGGAGGTTTATGTGTAATGGTAGAGTCTGACACTCTGGCTGGGTTGTGGTGTCTGGGAGGTTTATGTGTAATGGTAGAGTCTGACACTCTGGCTGGGTTGTGGTGTCTGGGAGGTTTATGTGTAATGGTAGAGTCTGAAACTCTGTTTAGGTTGTGGTGTCTGGGAGGTTTATGTGTAATGGTAGAGTCTGACACTCTGTTTAGGTTGTGGTGTCTGGGAGGTTTATGTGTAATGGTAGAGTCTGACAATCTGTCTAGGTTGTGGTGTCTGGGCGGTTTATGTGTAATGGTAGAGTCTGACACTCTGGCTGGGTTGTGGTGTCTGGGAGGTTTATGTGTAATGGTAGAGTCTGACACTCTGTCTGGGTTGTGGTGTCTGGGAGGTTTATGTGTAATGGTAGAGTCTGACAATCTGTCTAGGTTGTGGTGTCTGGGAGGTTTATGTGTAATGGTAGAGTCTGACACTCTGGCTGGGTTGTGGTGTCTGGGAGGTTTATGTGTAATGGTAGAGTCTGACACTCTGTCTGGGTTGTGGTGTCTGGGAGGTTTATGTGTAATGGTAGAGTCTGACAATCTGTCTAGGTTGTGGTGTCTGGGAGGTTTATGTGTAATGGTAGAGTCTGACACTCTGGCTGGGTTGTGGTGTCTGGGAGGTTTATGTGTAATGGTAGAGTCTGACACTCTGTCTGGGTTGTGGTGTCTGGGAGGTTTATGTGTAATGGTAGAGTCTGACACTCTGTCTGGGTTGTGGTGTCTGTGAGGTTTATGTGTAATGGTAGAGTCTGAAACTCTGTTTAGGTTGTGGTGTCTGGGAGGTTTATGTGTAATGGTAGAGTCTGACACTCTGTTTAGGTTGTGGTGTCTGGGCGGTTTATGTGTAATGGTAGAGTCTGACACTCTGTTTAGGTTGTGGTGTCTGGGAGGTTTATGTGTAATGGTAGAGTCTGACACTCTGGCTGGGTTGTGGTGTTTGGGAGGTTTATGTGTAATGGTAGAGTCTGACACTCTGTCTGGGTTGTGGTGTCTGGGAGGTTTATGTGTAATGGTAGAGTCTGACACTCTGGCTGGGTTGTGGTGTCTGGGAGGTTTATGTGTAATGGTAGAGTCTGACACTCTGGCTGGGTTGTGGTGTCTGGGAGGTTTATGTGTAATGGTAGAGTCTGACATTCTGGCTGGGTTGTGGTGTCTGGGAGGTTTATGTGTAATGGTAGAGTCTGACACTCTGGCTGGGTTGTGGTGTCTGGGAGGTTTATGTGTAATGGTAGAGTCTGACACTCTGGCTGGGTTGTGGTGTCTGGGAGGTTTATGTGTAATGGTAGAGTCTGAAACTCTGTTTAGGTTGTGGTGTCTGGGAGGTTTATGTGTAATGGTAGAGTCTGAAACTCTGTTTAGGTTGTGGTGTCTGGGAGGTTTATGTGTAATGGTAGAGTCTGACACTCTGTTTAGGTTGTGGTGTCTGGGAGGTTTATGTGTAATGGTAGAGTCTGACAATCTGTCTAGGTTGTGGTGTCTGGGCGGTTTATGTGTAATGGTAGAGTCTGACACTCTGGCTGGGTTGTGGTGTCTGGGAGGTTTATGTGTAATGGTAGAGTCTGACACTCTGTCTGGGTTGTGGTGTCTGGGAGGTTTATGTGTAATGGTAGAGTCTGACAATCTGTCTAGGTTGTGGTGTCTGGGAGGTTTATGTGTAATGGTAGAGTCTGACACTCTGGCTGGGTTGTGGTGTCTGGGAGGTTTATGTGTAATGGTAGAGTCTGACACTCTGTCTGGGTTGTGGTGTCTGGGAGGTTTATGTGTCATGGTAGAGTCTGACACTCTGTCTGGGCTGTGGTGTCTGGGAGGTTTATGTGTAATGGTAGAGTCTGACACTCTGGCTGGGTTGTGGTGTTTGGGAGGTTTATGTGTAATGGTAGAGTCTGACACTCTGTCTGGGTTGTGGTGTCTGGGAGGTTTATGTGTAATGGTAGAGTCTGACACTCTGGCTGGGTTGTGGTGTCTGGGAGGTTTATGTGTAATGGTAGAGTCTGACACTCTGGCTGGGTTGTGGTGTCTGGGAGGTTTATGTGTAATGGTAGAGTCTGACACTCTGGCTGGGTTGTGGTGTCTGGGAGGTTTATGTGTAATGGTAGAGTCTGACACTCTGTCTGGGTTGTGGTGTCTGGGAGGTTTATGTGTAATGGTAGAGTCTGACAATCTGTCTAGGTTGTGGTGTCTGGGAGGTTTATGTGTAATGGTAGAGTCTGACACTCTGGCTGGGTTGTGGTGTCTGGGAGGTTTATGTGTAATGGTAGAGTCTGACACTCTGTCTGGGTTGTGGTGTCTGGGAGGTTTATGTGTCATGGTAGAGTCTGACACTCTGTCTGGGCTGTGGTGTCTGGGAGGTTTATGTGTAATGGTAGAGTCTGACACTCTGGCTGGGTTGTGGTGTTTGGGAGGTTTATGTGTAATGGTAGAGTCTGACACTCTGTCTGGGTTGTGGTGTCTGGGAGGTTTATGTGTAATGGTAGAGTCTGACACTCTGGCTGGGTTGTGGTGTCTGGGAGGTTTATGTGTAATGGTAGAGTCTGACACTCTGGCTGGGTTGTGGTGTCTGGGAGGTTTATGTGTAATGGTAGAGTCTGACACTCTGGCTGGGTTGTGGTGTCTGGGAGGTTTATGTGTAATGGTAGAGTCTGAAACTCTGTTTAGGTTGTGGTGTCTGGGAGGTTTATGTGTAATGGTAGAGTCTGACACTCTGTTTAGGTTGTGGTGTCTGGGAGGTTTATGTGTAATGGTAGAGTCTGACAATCTGTCTAGGTTGTGGTGTCTGGGCGGTTTATGTGTAATGGTAGAGTCTGACACTCTGTCTAGTTTGTGGTGTCTGGGAGGTTTATGTGTAATGGTAGAGTCTGACACTCTGGCTGGGTTGTGGTGTCTGGGAGGTTTATGTGTAATGGTAGAGTCTGACACTCTGGCTGGGTTGTGGTGTCTGGGAGGTTTATGTGTAATGGTAGAGTCTGACACTCTGGCTGGTTTGTGGTGTCTGGGAGATTTATGTGTAATGGTAGAGTCTGACACTCTGTTTAGGTTGTGGTGTCTGGGAGGTTTATGTGTAATGGTAGAGTCTGACAATCTGTCTAGGTTGTGGTGTCTGGGCGGTTTATGTGTAATGGTAGATTCTGACACTCTGTCTAGTTTGTGGTGTCTGGGAGGTTTATGTGTAATGGTAGAGTCTGACACTCTGGCTGGGTTGTGGTGTCTGGGAGGTTTATGTGTAATGGTAGAGTCTGACACTCTGTCTGGGTTGTGGTGTCTGGGAGGTTTATGTATAATGGTAGAGTCTGACACTTTGGCTGGGTTGTGGTGTCTGGGAGGTTTATGTGTAATGGTAGAGTCTGGCACTCTGTCTGGGTTGTGGTGTCTGTGAGGTTTATGTGTAATGGTAGAGTCTGACACTCTGTCTGGGTTGTGGTGTCTGGGAGGTTTATGTGTAATGGTAGAGTCTGACACTCTGGCTGGGTTGTGGTGTCTGGGAGGTTTATGTGTAATGGTAGAGTCTGACACTCTGGCTGGGTTGTGGTGTCTGGGAGGTTTATGTGTAATGGTAGAGTCTGACACTCTGGCTGGGTTGTGGTGTCTGGGAGGTTTATGTGTAATGGTAGAGTCTGAAACTCTGTTTAGGTTGTGGTGTCTGGGAGGTTTATGTGTAATGGTAGAGTCTGACAATCTGTCTAGGTTGTGGTGTCTGGGCGGTTTATGTGTAATGGTAGAGTCTGACACTCTGTCTAGTTTGTGGTGTCTGGGAGGTTTATGTGTAATGGTAGAGTCTGACACTCTGGCTGGGTTGTGGTGTCTGGGAGGTTTATGTGTAATGGTAGAGTCTGACACTCTGGCTGGGTTGTGGTGTCTGGGAGGTTTATGTGTAATGGTAGAGTCTGACACTCTGGCTGGTTTGTGGTGTCTGGGAGATTTATGTGTAATGGTAGAGTCTGACACTCTGTTTAGGTTGTGGTGTCTGGGAGGTTTATGTGTAATGGTAGAGTCTGACAATCTGTCTAGGTTGTGGTGTCTGGGCGGTTTATGTGTAATGGTAGATTCTGACACTCTGTCTAGTTTGTGGTGTCTGGGAGGTTTATGTGTAATGGTAGAGTCTGACACTCTGGCTGGGTTGTGGTGTCTGGGAGGTTTATGTGTAATGGTAGAGTCTGACACTCTGTCTGGGTTGTGGTGTCTGGGAGGTTTATGTATAATGGTAGAGTCTGACACTTTGGCTGGGTTGTGGTGTCTGGGAGGTTTATGTGTAATGGTAGAGTCTGGCACTCTGTCTGGGTTGTGGTGTCTGTGAGGTTTATGTGTAATGGTAGAGTCTGACACTCTGTCTGGGTTGTGGTGTCTGGGCGGTTTATGTGTAATGGTAGAGTCTGACACTCTGTCTGGGTTGTGGTGTCTGGGAGGTTTATGTGTAATGGTAGAGTCTGAAACTCTGTTTAGGTTGTGGTGTCTGGGAGGTTTATGTGTAATGGTAGAGTCTGACACTCTGTTTAGGTTGTGGTGTCTGGGAGGTTTATGTGTAATGGTAGAGTCTGACACTCTGTCTGGGTTGTGGTGTCTGGGAGGTTTATGTGTAATGGTAGAGTCTGACACTCTGGCTGGGTTGTGGTGTCTGGGAGGTTTATGTGTAATGGTAGAGTCTGACACTCTGGCTGGGTTGTGGTGTCTGGGAGGTTTATGTGTAATGGTAGAGTCTGACACTCTGGCTGGGTTGTGGTGTCTGGGAGGTTTATGTGTAATGGTAGAGTCTGACACTCTGGCTGGGTTGTGGTGTCTGGGAGGTTTATGTGTAATGGTAGAGTCTGAAACTCTGTTTAGGTTGTGGTGTCTGGGAGGTTTATGTGTAATGGTAAAGTCTGACACTCTGTTTAGGTTGTGGTGTCTGGGTTGTTTATGTGTAATGGTAGAGTCTGACAATCTGTCTAGGTTGTGGTGTCTGGGCGGTTTATGTGTAATGGTAGAGTCTGACACTCTGTCTAGTTTGTGGTGTCTGGGAGGTTTATGTGTAATGGTAGAGTCTGACACTCTGGCTGGGTTGTGGTGTCTGGGAGGTTTATGTGTAATGGTAGAGTCTGACACTCTGGCTGGGTTGTGGTGTCTGGGAGGTTTATGTGTAATGGTAGAGTCTGACACTCTAGCTGATTTGTGGTGTCTGGGAGATTTATGTGTAATGGTAGAGTCTGACACTCTGTTTAGGTTGTGGTGTCTGGGAGGTTTATGTGTAATGGTAGAGTCTGACAATCTGTCTAGGTTGTGGTGTCTGGGCGGTTTATGTGTAATGGTAGATTCTGACACTCTGTCTAGTTTGTGGTGTCTGGGAGGTTTATGTGTAATGGTAGAGTCTGACACTCTGGCTGGGTTGTGGTGTCTGGGAGGTTTATGTGTAATGGTAGAGTCTGACACTCTGTCTGGGTTGTGGTGTCTGGGAGGTTTATGTATAATGGTAGAGTCTGACACTTTGGCTGGGTTGTGGTGTCTGGGAGGTTTATGTGTAATGGTCGAGTCTGGCACTCTGGCTGGGTTGTGGTGTCTGGGAGGTTTATGTGTAATGGTAGAGTCTGACACTCTGGCTGGGTTGTGGTGTCTGGGAGGTTTATGTGTAATGGTAGAGTCTGACACTCTGGCTGGGTTGTGGTGTCTGGGAGGTTTATGTGTAATGGTAGAGTCTGAAACTCTGTTTAGGTTGTGGTGTCTGGGAGGTTTATGTGTAATGGTAGAGTCTGACACTCTGTTTAGGTTGTGGTGTCTGGGAGGTTTATGTGTAATGGTAGAGTCTGACAATCTGTCTAGGTTGTGGTGTCTGGGCGGTTTATGTGTAATGGTAGAGTCTGACACTCTGGCTGGGTTGTGGTGTCTGGGAGGTTTATGTGTAATGGTAGAGTCTGACACTCTGTTTAGGTTGTGGTGTCTGGGAGGTTTATGTGTAATGGTAGAGTCTGACAATCTGTCTAGGTTGTGGTGTCTGGGCGGTTTATGTGTAATGGTAGAGTCTGACACTCTGGCTGGGTTGTGGTGTCTGGGAGGTTTATGTGTAATGGTAGAGTCTGAAACTCTGTTTAGGTTGTGGTGTCTGGGAGGTTTATGTGTAATGGTAGAGTCTGACACTCTGTTTAGGTTGTGGTGTCTGGGAGGTTTATGTGTAATGGTAGAGTCTGACAATCTGTCTAGGTTGTGGTGTCTGGGCGGTTTATGTGTAATGGTAGAGTCTGACACTCTGGCTGGGTTGTGGTGTCTGGGAGGTTTATGTGTAATGGTAGAGTCTGACACTCTGTCTGGGTTGTGGTGTCTGGGAGGTTTATGTGTAATGGTAGAGTCTGACACTCTGTCTAGTTTGTGGTGTCTGGGAGGTTTATGTGTAATGGTAGAGTCTGACACTTTGTCTGGGTTGTGGTGTCTGGGCGGTTTATGTATAATGGTAGAGTCTGACACTCTGGCTGGGTTGTGGTGTCTGGGAGGTTTATGTGTAATGGTAGAGTCTGACACTCTGGCTGGGTTGTGGTGTCTGGGAGGTTTATGTGTAATGGTAGAGTCTGAAACTCTGTTTAGGTTGTGGTGTCTGGGAGGTTTATGTGTAATGGTAGAGTCTGACACTCTGTTTAGGTTGTGGTGTCTGGGTTGTTTATGTGTAATGGTAGAGTCTGACAATCTGTCTAGGTTGTGGTGTCTGGGCGGTTTATGTGTAATGGTAGAGTCTGACACTCTGTCTAGTTTGTGGTGTCTGGGAGGTTTATGTGTAATGGTAGAGTCTGACACTCTGGCTGGGTTGTGGTGTCTGGGAGGTTTATGTGTAATGGTAGAGTCTGACACTCTGGCTGGTTTGTGGTGTCTGGGAGATTTATGTGTAATGGTAGAGTCTGACACTCTGTTTAGGTTGTGGTGTCTGGGAGGTTTATGTGTAATGGTAGAGTCTGACAATCTGTCTAGGTTGTGGTGTCTGGGCGGTTTATGTGTAATGGTAGATTCTGACACTCTGTCTAGTTTGTGGTGTCTGGGAGGTTTATGTGTAATGGTAGAGTCTGACACTCTGGCTGGGTTGTGGTGTCTGGGAGGTTTATGTGTAATGGTAGAGTCTGACACTCTGTCTGGGTTGTGGTGTCTGGGAGGTTTATGTATAATGGTAGAGTCTGACACTTTGGCTGGGTTGTGGTGTCTGGGAGGTTTATGTGTAATGGTAGAGTCTGGCACTCTGTCTGGGTTGTGGTGTCTGTGAGGTTTATGTGTAATGGTAGAGTCTGACACTCTGTCTGGGTTGTGGTGTCTGGGAGGTTTATGTGTAATGGTAGAGTCTGACACTCTGTCTGGGTTGTGGTGTCTGGGAGGTTTATGTGTAATGGTAGAGTCTGAAACTCTGTTTAGGTTGTGGTGTCTGGGAGGTTTATGTGTAATGGTAGAGTCTGACACTCTGTTTAGGTTGTGGTGTCTGGGAGGTTTATGTGTAATGGTAGAGTCTGACACTCTGTCTGGGTTGTGGTGTCTGGGAGGTTTATGTGTAATGGTAGAGTCTGACACTCTGGCTGGGTTGTGGTGTCTGGGAGGTTTATGTGTAATGGTAGAGTCTGACACTCTGGCTGGGTTGTGGTGTCTGGGAGGTTTATGTGTAATGGTAGAGTCTGACACTCTGGCTGGGTTGTGGTGTCTGGGAGGTTTATGTGTAATGGTAGAGTCTGACACTCTGGCTGGGTTGTGGTGTCTGGGAGGTTTATGTGTAATGGTAGAGTCTGAAACTCTGTTTAGGTTGTGGTGTCTGGGAGGTTTATGTGTAATGGTAAAGTCTGACACTCTGTTTAGGTTGTGGTGTCTGGGAGGTTTATGTGTAATGGTAGAGTCTGACAATCTGTCTAGGTTGTGGTGTCTGGGCGGTTTATGTGTAATGGTAGAGTCTGACACTCTGGCTGGGTTGTGGTGTCTGGGAGGTTTATGTGTAATGGTAGAGTCTGACACTCTGTCTGGGTTGTGGTGTCTGGGAGGTTTATGTGTAATGGTAGAGTCTGACAATCTGTCTAGGTTGTGGTGTCTGGGAGGTTTATGTGTAATGGTAGAGTCTGACAATCTGTCTAGGTTGTGGTGTCTGGGAGGTTTATGTGTAATGGTAGAGTCTGACACTCTGTTTAGGTTGTGGTGTCTGGGAGGTTTATGTGTAATGGTAGAGTCTGACACTCTGTTTAGGTTGTGGTGTCTGGGAGGTTTATGTGTAATGGTAGAGTCTGACACTCTGTTTAGGTTGTGGTGTCTGGGAGGTTTATGTGTAATGGTAGAGTCTGACACTCTGGCTGGGTTGTGGTGTCTGGGAGGTTTATGTGTAATGGTAGAGTCTGACACTGGCTGGGTTGTGGTGTCTGGGCGGTTTATGTGTAATGGTAGAGTCTGACACTCTGGCTGGGTTGTGGTGTTTGGGAGGTGTATGTGTAATGGTAGAGTCTGACACTCTGTCTGGGTTGTGGTGTCTGGGAGGTTTATGTGTAATGGTAGAGTCTGACACTCTGGCTGGGTTGTGGTGTCTGGGAGGTTTATGTGTAATGGTAGAGTCTGACACTCTGGCTGGGTTGTGGTGTCTGGGAGGTTTATGTGTAATGGTAGAGTCTGACACTCTGGCTGGGTTGTGGTGTCTGGGAGGTTTATGTGTAATGGTAGAGTCTGAAACTCTGTTTAGGTTGTGGTGTCTGGGAGGTTTATGTGTAATGGTAGAGTCTGACACTCTGTTTAGGTTGTGGTGTCTGGGAGGTTTATGTGTAATGGTAGAGTCTGACAATCTGTCTAGGTTGTGGTGTCTGGGCGGTTTATGTGTAATGGTAGAGTCTGACACTCTGGCTGGGTTGTGGTGTCTGGGAGGTTTATGTGTAATGGTAGAGTCTGACACTCTGTTTAGGTTGTGGTGTCTGGGAGGTTTATGTGTAATGGTAGAGTCTGACAATCTGTCTAGGTTGTGGTGTCTGGGCGGTTTATGTGTAATGGTAGAGTCTGACACTCTGGCTGGGTTGTGGTGTCTGGGAGGTTTATGTGTAATGGTAGAGTCTGAAACTCTGTTTAGGTTGTGGTGTCTGGGAGGTTTATGTGTAATGGTAGAGTCTGACACTCTGTTTAGGTTGTGGTGTCTGGGAGGTTTATGTGTAATGGTAGAGTCTGACAATCTGTCTAGGTTGTGGTGTCTGGGCGGTTTATGTGTAATGGTAGAGTCTGACACTCTGGCTGGGTTGTGGTGTCTGGGAGGTTTATGTGTAATGGTAGAGTCTGACACTCTGTCTGGGTTGTGGTGTCTGGGAGGTTTATGTGTAATGGTAGAGTCTGACACTCTGTCTAGTTTGTGGTGTCTGGGAGGTTTATGTGTAATGGTAGAGTCTGACACTTTGTCTGGGTTGTGGTGTCTGGGCGGTTTATGTATAATGGTAGAGTCTGACACTCTGGCTGGGTTGTGGTGTCTGGGAGGTTTATGTGTAATGGTAGAGTCTGACACTCTGGCTGGGTTGTGGTGTCTGGGAGGTTTATGTGTAATGGTAGAGTCTGAAACTCTGTTTAGGTTGTGGTGTCTGGGAGGTTTATGTGTAATGGTAGAGTCTGACACTCTGTTTAGGTTGTGGTGTCTGGGTTGTTTATGTGTAATGGTAGAGTCTGACAATCTGTCTAGGTTGTGGTGTCTGGGCGGTTTATGTGTAATGGTAGAGTCTGACACTCTGTCTAGTTTGTGGTGTCTGGGAGGTTTATGTGTAATGGTAGAGTCTGACACTCTGGCTGGGTTGTGGTGTCTGGGAGGTTTATGTGTAATGGTAGAGTCTGACACTCTGGCTGGGTTGTGGTGTCTGGGAGGTTTATGTGTAATGGTAGAGTCTGACACTCTGGCTGGTTTGTGGTGTCTGGGAGATTTATGTGTAATGGTAGAGTCTGACACTCTGTTTAGGTTGTGGTGTCTGGGAGGTTTATGTGTAATGGTAGAGTCTGACAATCTGTCTAGGTTGTGGTGTCTGGGCGGTTTATGTGTAATGGTAGATTCTGACACTCTGTCTAGTTTGTGGTGTCTGGGAGGTTTATGTGTAATGGTAGAGTCTGACACTCTGGCTGGGTTGTGGTGTCTGGGAGGTTTATGTGTAATGGTAGAGTCTGACACTCTGTCTGGGTTGTGGTGTCTGGGAGGTTTATGTATAATGGTAGAGTCTGACACTTTGGCTGGGTTGTGGTGTCTGGGAGGTTTATGTGTAATGGTAGAGTCTGGCACTCTGTCTGGGTTGTGGTGTCTGTGAGGTTTATGTGTAATGGTAGAGTCTGACACTCTGTCTGGGTTGTGGTGTCTGGGAGGTTTATGTGTAATGGTAGAGTCTGACACTCTGTCTGGGTTGTGGTGTCTGGGAGGTTTATGTGTAATGGTAGAGTCTGAAACTCTGTTTAGGTTGTGGTGTCTGGGAGGTTTATGTGTAATGGTAGAGTCTGACACTCTGTTTAGGTTGTGGTGTCTGGGAGGTTTATGTGTAATGGTAGAGTCTGACACTCTGTCTGGGTTGTGGTGTCTGGGAGGTTTATGTGTAATGGTAGAGTCTGACACTCTGGCTGGGTTGTGGTGTCTGGGAGGTTTATGTGTAATGGTAGAGTCTGACACTCTGGCTGGGTTGTGGTGTCTGGGAGGTTTATGTGTAATGGTAGAGTCTGACACTCTGGCTGGGTTGTGGTGTCTGGGAGGTTTATGTGTAATGGTAGAGTCTGACACTCTGGCTGGGTTGTGGTGTCTGGGAGGTTTATGTGTAATGGTAGAGTCTGAAACTCTGTTTAGGTTGTGGTGTCTGGGAGGTTTATGTGTAATGGTAAAGTCTGACACTCTGTTTAGGTTGTGGTGTCTGGGAGGTTTATGTGTAATGGTAGAGTCTGACAATCTGTCTAGGTTGTGGTGTCTGGGCGGTTTATGTGTAATGGTAGAGTCTGACACTCTGGCTGGGTTGTGGTGTCTGGGAGGTTTATGTGTAATGGTAGAGTCTGACACTCTGTCTGGGTTGTGGTGTCTGGGAGGTTTATGTGTAATGGTAGAGTCTGACAATCTGTCTAGGTTGTGGTGTCTGGGAGGTTTATGTGTAATGGTAGAGTCTGACAATCTGTCTAGGTTGTGGTGTCTGGGAGGTTTATGTGTAATGGTAGAGTCTGACACTGGCTGGGTTGTGGTGTCTGGGAGGTTTATGTGTAATGGTAGAGTCTGAAACTCTGTTTAGGTTGTGGTGTCTGGGAGGTTTATGTGTAATGGTAGAGTCTGACACTCTGTTTAGGTTGTGGTGTCTGGGAGGTTTATGTGTAATGGTAGAGTCTGACACTCTGTTTAGGTTGTGGTGTCTGGGAGGTTTATGTGTAATGGTAGAGTCTGACACTCTGTTTAGGTTGTGGTGTCTGGGAGGTTTATGTGTAATGGTAGAGTCTGACACTCTGGCTGGGTTGTGGTGTCTGGGAGGTTTATGTGTAATGGTAGAGTCTGACACTCTGGCTGGGTTGTGGTGTCTGGGCGGTTTATGTGTAATGGTAGAGTCTGACACTCTGGCTGGGTTGTGGTGTTTGGGAGGTGTATGTGTAATGGTAGAGTCTGACACTCTGTCTGGGTTGTGGTGTCTGGGAGGTTTATGTGTAATGGTAGAGTCTGACACTCTGGCTGGGTTGTGGTGTCTGGGAGGTTTATGTGTAATGGTAGAGTCTGACACTCTGGCTGGGTTGTGGTGTCTGGGAGGTTTATGTGTAATGGTAGAGTCTGACACTCTGGCTGGGTTGTGGTGTCTGGGAGGTTTATGTGTAATGGTAGAGTCTGAAACTCTGTTTAGGTTGTGGTGTCTGGGAGGTTTATGTGTAATGGTAGAGTCTGACACTCTGTTTAGGTTGTGGTGTCTGGGAGGTTTATGTGTAATGGTAGAGTCTGACAATCTGTCTAGGTTGTGGTGTCTGGGCGGTTTATGTGTAATGGTAGAGTCTGACACTCTGGCTGGGTTGTGGTGTCTGGGAGGTTTATGTGTAATGGTAGAGTCTGACACTCTGTCTGGGTTGTGGTGTCTGGGAGGTTTATGTGTAATGGTAGAGTCTGACACTCTGTCTAGTTTGTGGTGTCTGGGAGGTTTATGTGTAATGGTAGAGTCTGACACTTTGTCTGGGTTGTGGTGTCTGGGCGGTTTATGTATAATGGTAGAGTCTGACACTCTGGCTGGGTTGTGGTGTCTGGGAGGTTTATGTGTAATGGTAGAGTCTGACACTCTGGCTGGGTTGTGGTGTCTGGGAGGTTTATGTGTAATGGTAGAGTCTGGCACTCTCTCTGTGTGTGTGGTTTATCTTAACACCAAAATCTTTTCCAGAGTTTTGTTTCTCAGTTCAGTCTCAACTCAAAATTCTGCGTTTCTATTGAGTGAAATTGGATATACTGGGGTCAAAGAAAGAACCCGTTTTACTGAGTTTCATCTGTGGCTTAGAACACCAGTGTTTAACTACAGATGTAGGATCTTAATTTGATCACCCTGTTGCAGGAGAATGCTCCTGCAATGCAAGAAATGTAAACCTTGTAGTATATTTGATGTTTAAAAAGGCTTCTGAAGTTTGTAGTTATGTATTAACCGCTACAAAAATGCCCATTAATTATAATCCAAATAATAATTCACATTTCCTGTTGCTGCAGGATTATTTTCCTGTGGTAGCAAGACAACTGGCTCAAATTAAGATCCCACATCTGTACAGTAATTCCCATACCACACTTATATCTGTCCACATTCTTGGGTGATTTCTTTCACTTTTGTCTTCTCCTTCTTCTTTCTTGTGTGCTTTGTTGTTGTGCTGGCTGGTAGTTGCCGCAGCCTCGTCGGCAACAACAATCCCTGAAGTATTTTATTGAGTGAAGTCTCTTCCTCCACTTCCTGAATCTGTTTCAGGAGATTATTGAGTTTGCTATTTGGGTCACAGCTTGCTATCTTCTCCTGTATGTGCTAGGATATGCTATCTTACCCTATGATATGATATAGAAAAGATAGAAGAGAGGGGATTTAAATCAGGAGGAGGAAGCCAGCCAGACAGATGGTATTTACTCCCATGTTCCTTCTCTGCTTAAAGCAGAACTATCTATTACATCAGACACCATCTACCCTGAGAACCAGCGGGTTTCCCCTGACTGGAGGGAAATAATTACTTGGGTAAACAATAAGCCTAATTGAGTCGTTACTGTTATAAGAATAATGGGGAAACTAACAGGGTTCTTTAGATTAAGGAAGAGATCGGTGGCGGTATGGTATCCAAGACACATGTGCACACACACACACACACACACACACACACACACACACACACACACACACACACACACACACACACACACACACACACACACACACACACACTGTATACTGTAGCAATGTTTGTTTGCGGGGCAGAAATAACAGTTAATCGGCTGGATCCTTGGAGAGACTGTGGTTCTGCATGGAGGATATGACTAGGAGAGACAGGAGGAAGTGTTTGTCTCGGTCTCAGCAGTGCTGCATGGTTTTCAGAGGCCCCTCCACAGCTCCGTTTCCCACTTGAGGCGTGAAATGTAAGTTCATGTTACGGTTGGTGGTGATTTATTTTATTGCTCTTGAGCGTTTCATGTATTTTTGAATCCCTGCATTCTGATGGAATCGTACTGGTCCGTCAGACGGTGATAATGTGTAGTGTGTGAGAGAGAGAAATTATAGATTGAGAGAGAGACTGAACTACATAGCGAGAGAGAGAGAGCGAGAGAGAGCGAGAGAGAGAGAGAGCGAGAGCGAGAGAGAGAGATCATATAAAATTCCACTATCCAGCAGCCTAATGAAGGAAACACTGCATTTGTCATTCAGTATGTTAAAGTGTAAAACATAGTCAGCTGTTAAGCCTGAGCATGGCATTCCAACCCTATTTCCCAGTTGGTCTTCAGAAAGCTGGACATTTTGAAGCCCTGGACAGACACTCATCCATCATCAGCTGTCAAATACACACCACACACACACACACACACAGACAACGATTATGTCATACTGGGGTTTTATCCTCCACAGAGAGGACAACCACACACTGGTTGAGTCCAAAATAACACCCTAATCCCTTCATAGTGCAAAACTTTTGACCAGGGCCCATGGTGCACTACTCACACTATGTAGGGAATAGGGTATATGCAATGTGGTCTTCACCCTATGTTTTACTATGTATAGCCAACCACCAGACATTACCATTGGCACTTATGGCCATAATGCACTCCAAACACGAATATTACATAGATGGCATAAAGTTGGTTATACATGTACCTGATTACATTGTAAGATACTGTGAATATACTATGTAGCTATAGTATAGTGATTGAGACTCCTGACTCACATTAGTGTGTGTGTGTGTGTGTGTGTGTGTGTGTGTGTGTGTGTGTGTGTGTGTGTGTGTGTGTGTGTGTGTGTGTGTGTGCGTGCGTGCGTGCGTGCGTGCGTGTGTGTGTGCGTAAAAGCACATGACCTTTCCACTGTCAGTCACATGGTGTTTTTCTGCATCTTAACCTCGGAGTTGGACCGCCAAGCGAATCGATGGATTAACGCTCGACTTCATTATCAATGCAGAACAGCAGGAACCCATTTTTAAAATGTTTCTCACCCAATTTCTCACTTGGTTGATCTAATATGTAAAAAGAGAATGAATCGACCCATGACACAGGGTTATTATTTTGCTACTGCTGTTTTAAAATCCCATCAGTATTCGGACCAACAGCAAACGGTCTTGAAATGTAAATGTGGAAGAGATTAAAACCCTGAATTAATAATCATTAGCTCGTTTGACGGAGTCACGGAAAAGTCCACGGTTGCTGTGGACATTTATTTCCCTGAATTGAAAGAAGGCCTCTGATTTGCATACGGTACTGTTACTGGCCAGTGGCCAGTGTGTGTGTGCACGCACATGTGTATGTGCGGTGTGTGTGGGCATTATTGCACCCTGCTTTACAGATGAACACCTGGGCTATTGATGCATGCCTTCTGGGTTATTGGAAGCATAGGAGGTTGGTGGCACCTTATTTGGGGAGGACGGGCTTGTGGTAATGGCTGGAGTGGAATGGGTGGAATGGTATGGGGGCGGCAGGGTAGCCTAGTGGTTAGAGCGTTGGACTACTAACCGGAAGGTTGCAAGTTCAAACCCCCGAGCTGACAAGGTATAAATCTGTCGTTCTGCCCCTGGGCCGTCATTGAAAATAAGAATTTGTTCTTAACTGACTTGCCTAGTTAAATAAAGGTAAAATAAAAAATACATTCCATGCCATTCCATTCACTCAGTTCCAGCCATTATTATGAGCAGTCCTCCCCTCAGCAGTCTCCCGTGATTGGAAGACAGACAGGCATATTTACTACATCCCAAATGGCACCCTATTCCCTTCATAGTGGGCTAGGTTTGACCAGGGCCCATGGGGATTTGTTTAAACATAATGCACCATGTAGGAATAGGGTGCCATTTGGAACATATTCACAGACACAAGGAAGGCAGCTCTTTTCTCCACCTCACTTATTTCTCTGTTTCTCTCTCGTTCTCGCTCTCTCGCTCTCTCTCTCTACTCTCCCTACAACAATCCTAAGTAATGGGTGTGTGGTCCTGTCATCAACAGCTAAAGGGTTTTGATTCCTTGTACAGTACGTGGTGCCATTGTGGACCATTGTATACACAGGTAGAATATCTGTTTAAACAGTACATAATGAGGGTGGCAGGTAGCCTAGCGTGTTGGGCCAGTAACCAAAAGGTTGCTGGTTCGAATCCCCTAAACATCTGTCAATGTGCCCTTGAGCAAGGCACGCAACCCTAGTTGCTCAGGATAAGAGCATCTGCTAAATGACTCAAATGTAATAATAGTTATGACTCCAGACATGACAAATGTTAAACAACAATATTTTCTGACACTGGATTTCAAGTTCTTGACACAGTGATGTGAGAACACACCATCTCAATTTGTCCAATGTAATTAGGGAAAATGGCTGCATCTGTTTCAAGTAGAGCTTGTAAGGTCCATGGAGCCCCAGGTGGTAACATAATTAAAAACATATTTCTTCATACTTAATTTAAGTCCGACCCTCTGAGAACAGCTGTTTCGAGAATTTGCAGTGATTGCAAAATAGGACATGTCTTTATGGTGCGTGTGTGTGTGTTGAGTGCTCTGCTGACTAACAGTGGGTCATTCAGAAATACTTCTCTATCTTGGTATGCATGTAGGCAGTTATGTACAGTTCTAAGTCCCCTATAGATGGACTATAAATCAAATCAAATCAAATGTTATGCAAATAGTCCAGGTAGCCATTTGATTAGCTGCTCAGGAGTCTTATTAGGGCCTGCCTTTGACGAGGTACTCAGACTAACAACAAGCTATCAAATGCAACTCTGTTAACATGCAAGAGCTTGCCTAGGTTTGGGGATAGGTCTAGGTCTAGGGTTAGTTGAGGGTTAGTTGAGGTTAGTTAGAGGTTAGTTAGAGTTAGCTGATCTATAAACCATCCATAGGGGACTATACACCTAAAATGTTACCCAGTTCTCTTGAATACCGTTATTGCACCAAAAAGATTGATTTCATTCTATGAAGAAGCGTTCCAGAACTGTCAAAAAGCCAATGGAACACTGTTGGTTGTCATCATCTGTGTGTCTAACATGGTTGTTGCTAGTCTTCTCTGTGATGTGTGAAAACCAGCCACACGGTGCATGTTGCTTACGTGTCAATGACTTGAGTAGCATAGCCTACCCATCGTAACAAAATGACTTGAGTAGCATAGCCTATCTATCGTAACAAAATGACTTGAGTAGCATAGCATATCTATCGTAACAAAGTGACTTGAGTAGCATAGCCTACCTATCGTAACAAAATGACTTGCGTAGCATAGCCTACCTATCGTAACAAAATGACTTGAGTAGCATAGCCTACCTATCGTAACAAAATGAGAACAAGTTCTCATTTACAATTGCGACCTGGCCAAGATAAAGCAAAGCAGTTCGACAGATACAACGACACAGAGTTACACATGGAGTAAAACAAACATACAGTCAATAATACAGTATAAACAAGTCTATATACAATGTGAGCAAATGAGGTGAGAAGGGAGGTAAAGGCAAAAAAGGCCATGGTGGCAAAGTAAATACAATATAGCAAGTAAAACACTGGAATGGTAGTTTTGCAATGGAAGAATGTGCAAAGTAGAGATAAAAATAATGGGGTGCAAAGGAGCAAAATAAATAAATAAATAAAAAACAGTTGGGAAAGAGGTAGTTGTTTGGGCTAAATTATAGGTGGGCTATGTACAGGTGCAATAATCTGTGAGCTGCTCTGACAGTTGGTGCTTAAAGCTAGTGAGGGAGATAAGTGTTTCCAGTTTCAGAGATTTTTGTAGTTCGTTCCAGTCATTGGCAGCAAAGAACTGGAAGGAGAGGCGGCCAAAGAAAGAATTGGTTTTGGGGGTGACTAGAGAGATATACCTGCTGGAGCGTGTGCTACAGGTGGGAGATGCTATGGTGACCAGCGAGCTGAGATAAGGGGGGACTTTACCTAGCAGGGTCTTGTAGATGACATGGAGCCAGTGGGTTTGGCGACGAGTATGAAGCGAGGGCCAGCCAACGAGAGCGTACAGGTCGCAATGGTGGGTAGTATATGGGGCTTTGATGACAAAATGGATTGCACTGTGATAGACTGCATCCAATTTGTTGAGTAGGGTATTGGAGGCTATTTTGTAAATGACATCGCCAAAGTCGAGGATTGGTAGGATGGTCAGTTTTACAAGGGTATGTTTGGCAGCATGAGTGAAGGATGCTTTGTTGCGAAATAGGAAGCCAATTCTAGTTTTAACTTTGGATTGGAGATGTTTGATATGGGTCTGGAAGGAGAGTTTACAGTCTAACCAGACACCTAAGTATTTGTAGTTGTCTACGTATTCTAAGTCAGAGCCGTCCAGAGTAGTGATGTTGGACAGGCGGGTAGGTGCAGGTAGCGATCGGTTGAAGAGCATGCATTTAGTTTTACTTGTGTTTAAGAGCAATTGGAGGCCACGGAAGGAGAGTTGTATGGCATTGAAGCTTGCCTGGAGGGTTGTTAACACAGTGTCCAAAGAAGGGCCGGAAGTATACAGAATGGTGTCGTCTGCGTAGAGGTGGATCAGAGACTCACCAGCAGCAAGAGCGACCTCATCGATGTATACAGAGAAGAGAGTCGGTCCAAGAATTGAACCCTGTGGCACCCCCATAGAGACTGCCAGAGGTCCGGACAGCAGACCCTCCGATTTGACACACTGAACTCTATCAGAGAAGTAGTTGGTGAACCAGGCGAGGCAATCATTTGAGAAACCAGGGCTGTCGAGTCTGCCGATGAGGATGTGGTGATTGACAGAGTCGAAGCCTTGGCCAGATCAATGAATACGGCTGCACAGTAATGTTTCTTATCGATGGCGGTTAAGATATCGTTTAGGACCTTGAACGTGGCTGAGGTGCACCCATGACCAGCTCTGAAACCAGATTTGCATAGCAGAGAAGGTATGGTGAGATTCGAAATGGTCGGTTTGTTGACTTGGCTTTCGAAGACCTTAGAAAGGCATGGTAGGATAGATATAGGTCTGTAGCAGTTTGGGTCAAGAGTGTCCCCCCCTTTGAAGAGGGGGATGACCGCAGCTGCTTTCCAATCTTTGGGAATCTCAGACGACACGAAAGAGAGGTTGAACAGGCTAGTAATAGGGGTGGCAACAATTTCGGCAGATAATTTTAGAAAGAAAGGGTCCAGATTGTCTAGCCCGGCTGATTTGTAGGGGGTCCAGATTTTGCAGCTCTATCAGAACATCAGCTGAACGGATTTGGGAGAAGGAGAAATGGGGAAGGCTTGGGCGAGTTGCTGTTGGGGGTACAGTGCTGTTGACCGGGGTAGGAGTAGCCAGGTTATATCGTAACATCGTAACAAATTGACTTGAGTAGCATAGCCTACCTATCGTAACTAAATGACTTGAGTAGCATAGCCTACCTATCGTAACAAAATTACTTGCGTAGCATAGCCTACCTATCGTAACAAAATGACTTGAGTAGCATAGCCTACCTATCGTAACAAAATGACTTGCGTAGCATAGCCTACCTATCGTAACAAAATGACTCTGCTTTTGAACCACTTCAATGTTGTGCAGTGAAACAACGAAGTGTCCAATTATGATTGAAGTGGTCCATCTGTGCTCAGTTTCTAGATGATTTTTTGATGGGTTACTACATAAAGTGTATTGTAACCCTCCAAGTCTTTGAAGCCTATCGAGTTCACCAAAGCTGCGACAATGAGATGGCTATCTTCAGCACAGATACACATGCATCTCCATCTTCAACACATGCAGGCACACACAGGTACACAGACACACACAAACGCACACTCGCTTGCGCACACATTATATAAAAGGATTAAACATCTCTGATCACTGGCTTGAGAGATTTAATTGGATGTATTCAAATGTGTGAAGCAGAAAGAGAACAACCCATTCACTCTCTGGTCTGTAAGCCTTCCACAGGGATATTTGAAAAATGTTAACACCTGATCCTTCATAAAGTCTACATTGTGATCTCTCTGTCACGACG